>NC_056750.1:462888634-463023634 GCF_019279795.1 Protopterus annectens
GAAATGTCCTTCGTACTTGCTTATTTTTCTGTTCTTCAAAATGTGATATGCCATAATTGATTACATGCATCTCACATTATAACCCCACATCATCATAGACCCTAGTTTGTTTGCTATCTAAAACCAACAAGATCATTATCTTCCTGAAACTCAAAACATGTCTTCATTTTTTCAGACACTGAACAGCCTCATGTAACCTTTGATAAATTTCCTTTTTTTTTTGCTCAAATGTTTTTTTATTAATTTTTCAAATAATTCCATTGTATAATAATCTTAATACATTTTCTGATAAATAGAACAGTATTATTAACTATATACAATATTTACAATTGGCCTGAAAATTAATTATTATATTAATCAGACTAGTCAGAGTAACATCATATTAATGAGAGATCATTTGTTCTTTTTTCCTTTCATCCTCATTAAGAGTCTAAGTTCAAGTTTAGTGTCTCAATAAGTGATAGTATTTTTTCCCATGGGTTCTTGTTCCATCGTCTTGGTGCTTTTCTTAGTTCTTTTACTCTGGTTTCCAACAATGCAGATTCCTTCAATATTGACAAAAAATCTTTAAATGATGGTTCCAGATTTGACTTCCATTTTCTGGCAATACATTTTCTAGCATTCGCTGATATGTTCCATAGTAAGTAAAGATTGCTGTTATTTAATTCTAAATTCTCATTAACATTTAACAAAATTAGAGATTTACTTACTACAAATGTATCTGAAAATATGGCTTGTATAAAATTGCTGACATCTTCCCAAAATGTTTTAACTTTAATACAGTCATGAAATACATGTATCCAATCTGCTTTACAACTTTGCAAGCATCTCCAACATGTAACATTATTAGAGGTATTACATTTTTTAATCTATTTGGAGTAAAACAAGATCTATGCAGGAATTTCCATGTGTAAATTCTCCAAAATTGCATGTTGGATGTCATTTTAATATAATTTAGTATTTTGGTTTTATTTTCCAGGGATAAATTTATTGAATGACCTTTTGTTATATGATTCCAAAATTTTTGATTGATTTTAACTCTATAATTTATTAAAATTTTATATAATTTTGATGTCAAATTTTCCCAATTTTGATTATTATATACTAATTCATATAAATGAGTTATAAGTGTAGGTCTATCTCTAAAAGAAGAATTGTTAATTATTCTGCATAGATCTTGCGAATATAGTAATATACTTTGTAATAAAACCTAGTCTGATGTAGAAAGATTATATGTTTTTATTATATGTTGACTATCCATAACCTTATGTTCATTAATGCATTGTTGCCAGCAAATGAATTGTTTCTTTTCCCAAGTAATGAAAACCGTCCTATGCATTTTGTTTTAAAAATTTATTGTTGCATTGAAAGGATATAAAAGTTCTAGCCATAACTTTATATCTGTATTAGAAGTTACAAATCCTCTAAATGAATTATACATGTTGTTTAAGTATTTTAAATCGATTATTTATTTATTTATTTATTTATTTATTTATTTATTATTGTTTGTTAACCAGGTTAGTCCAGCTGGGCTTGTGGCCCATTTTCAGTGGAGACCCGAGGAGAAAAGCTCCGGTACATAGTATAAAATGCAGAAATTTGCAACATTACAATATAAGGTACAGAAATTTGCAAACTTACAAACATACAAAAAGCTTTGGTACTTAGTATAAAATGCAAACATTTTTTAACATTATAAAATATAAACAAGTACAGAAATTTGCAAAAACAAATTTGTAAAAGACTGGATTATAGAAGTTGACATATTACTGGTAGATGATGTGAGTTATATATGTCATAATTAGTCTGTACAGGAATAACAGTTTTACAATAGTATATACACTGTTTTGCAATGGAGAGGATGTCAGTTGGGAATATGAGTAAGATAGGCCAGAGGCTTGCATGCAAAAGTGTGAAGAGATGTACAGAGAAATACCTATGATATCGTGTTAAGTTTGGCAAAGAAATGATGATTTAGATGTGGAGTTAGTGGTGTGGGTGGTTTTTAGGTGGGAGCGTGTGAAGGACATTCCCATTTG
The DNA here is from genome assembly GCF_019279795.1 of Protopterus annectens. Lineage (NCBI taxonomy): Eukaryota > Metazoa > Chordata > Ceratodontiformes > Protopteridae > Protopterus > Protopterus annectens. The sequence continues at coordinate 462,890,674 of NC_056750.1, forward strand.
GAGGCCAGATGGGAGAGAAGCATGGATTTGAAGTTGTGGTTTGGTATTTTACGTAGTGGTGGGGGAAGAGTGTTCCACTGTTTGGCTATGGTGTGGGACAGTAATAGTTTGCTAGGTGGGTGTAGGGGTTTGTGTACATGTAGGAGCTTTTGGCCTTTCGATCTCAGGGTGCGGCTAGGTGTGTAGGGTGTTAGACATTTGGCAAGAGAGGGGCATTCTGTTGGTTTGAAGATGAGTTTGTGGGCTGTTGTATTTATTTTAGTTGGTTGTGAAGTTCTAGCCAGTTAAGGGTGTGTAGGGAGTGGCAGTGATGGGAAGAGTTCCTGGAGTTGGTAGCAAATTTGCAGATTTTGTTGTAACAAGATTCGAGTTTGGAGCGGAGGCCAAGTTGTAGGCCGGAGAATAGGTGAGCACCATACAAGAGAGAGGGGAGAAGGTAGATGTGAGGGTTTGATGAGAGGAGGGAGTAAGGTAGCAGTTATGTCTGTAGAGGAGACCAATTTTCTGGTGGGTTTTTTTGATTGCTGAGAGGATGTGGGAGTCTAATTTTAGGGGTTATCATCAATGGTAATGCCAAGTAGCTTGGTAATGGAAACAATTTCTAGAGGGGTATTATTGTGGCTTTTGATGGAAAATTGGTCTCTCTTGAATTGCGAGGTTTTGGTGGGAGTGAAAATCATTAGTTTTGTTTTTATTGCATTTAGGGCTAGGTGATGGGATTGCATCTATGATTCGGTTTTGGAGAAGGTGATCTGGGTGTTGAGAAGAAGTTTGGAGGGGCAGGAGGCAGAACAATTGATGGTGGAGTCATCAGCGTATTGGATGACTGAGGCATTAGGGATGGAGTGGTGGAAGTTATTGATGAATATGTTAAAGAGGAGTGGGCCCAGTACTGATCCTTGAGGGACTCCTGTGGGTGTAGGTAGGAAAGGGGAGGTTGATTCTTTCCATTGCATAGCCTGTTGGTGCATGGAAAGGTAGCTGGAGAACCAGGCTAAGGTTGAGGGAGACAGGTGCAAGTTTTATTAGGATGCCAGAGAAATCTTAATAATAATGTATTTATTTCTTTTAAAAAATATTTGTCTGGTATTACTGGAATGGCTTGTGCTATATATATGATTTTTGGGAGTAATATCATTTTTATTACTTGCTATCTATCTTCACATGTTATATATTTTATTCCATTTTATTATATTTGACTTTATTGTGTCTATGATTTTCCTATAATTTATTTAAATTTTTTTCTAATGTTGTACTTAATGTTATAACTAGATAGTGAGAGTTTGTTTACCAATTACATGATTATCATCTATTTGAAAATCATTTTATGCAATATCATAAAATTTGATTTAGTTTTGTTCAAATGTAGTTCTAAAATCGAATAAAAATTTTCAACTTGTATATCTAATTCTTTTAATGAATTTTTAGAAGTAGCACGGGAAACAAAGCAAGCCAATCTCTCCAGGAAAAATAGACCAAATTTATTGCACAAACACAGGTTAAGCGCTTTCGTCAAAGCAGATCCACAAGACTTCCTCAGAACAAAAGAAATTAGTCACCAAACAGTTTAAATATCCCTCCCATAAGTCACATATAAAAAACATCCAATAAAAACACATACAAGTCAAAGTACAAACCATGTGAATATATATAGATAAAAATATTAAACGTTAAATATAAAAAGATCTCAGCTTTAAAACACTTGAAATAGAAATGTTTTCATTCAATCCAGGAAAGACACATGCATTGAGCCTAATTTGCCATTGCAATTCTTTAAGCTCTAGAATTTCATTCCAAGGACCCCCTAGGATCTCTGTTAACATGGTCAATGGCAACAAACCCAAAAGCATGATCACTGTTTTCAAAACATGTTTTGCAAGAGCATTATTCATGTTAACCTTCCTAATATCAAGGGAATGTTCATAAATTCATTCCTTGAACCTAAGCTGAGTCTTTCCCCACATAAAAACAATTATAATTTTTACACAAAGCCAAACAGACAAGATCCCTGGTATTACAATTATTAAAAAAATACACAGAAATCCTCCTTCCATTTACAAAGACCTCATTAAGTTCTATTAAAAAACTGCAGTAATTACAAGAGCCACATTTATATGTGCCTTTCTTTCTTATAGAGGCACATTTAGTATCTTGACCTGCAGTTTCTAAAATGTCTTTAAAACATCTCTCCTTTCTATAAACCATTTTACTCCCTCTTTATAAACCCATTGTAATTCTTTATAAACAGAAAGCACATGCCAGTTTGTTTTCAAAGTTTAAATTTTTTTTTCACATTCAGGGATATAGGTAGTAATAAAGGAAATGAGTGGCAAATTTCTGACTCCAGCTTTAGTCTCCTTATCCTTTAGAAGGGTGTTTGATCTGGAATTACCTAATAGAGGGGGATAAAAACCGCTAATTCTTTTATCCCGCACCTCAAAATACACTTTCTCAATAAGTGCAAAGGGATACCCTGTAGCCGAAAACATTTCAATAAGTTTATCAGCTTCCCTAAAAAAAGTGTCATCCTCAGAAGTCATCCTAGTTAACCTAATTAATTGAGCTTTTACCAAACCTTTCTTCTGGTGGGGTGGGTGACAACTTTCATAATGTAAGTAACCATTCGAAAAAGTTGGTTTTCTATAAATTTGACTAACAAATCTTCTCCCCACAAAATCTTTTGAAAGGTGAACATCTGAATAATTGATTTCATTCTTATCCCACTTAGCACTAAACTTCAGAAAGCAAGTAGTATGATTAAGATAGTGAATAACATTTTGTAAATCTATTTCAGAAGCTTTCCAAAAAATAATAGTATCGTCTAAAAATCTGAGTTAAAGACTTCAAGGTGGTGTAGGGCCAAAAGAATTCAACACAAACTTAGTCTCCCATTTTAACATGACAATATTCACAAAAAATGGGGGCAGAAATGACCCCCATTGCCACCCCTTTTTTCTGGAGAAAATAATGGCCATCAATATAAACAAAATTATTTTTTAACACCAATTCCATCATCAAGTCTAGAGTGTTGATCTTATTATTACAAAACATTCCCTTTTCCATAAGAAACGCATTAAACCAATCGAGCCATAACTCATGTGGGATAACATTAAACAAATTGTTAACGTCAATAGTACAAAAAAATGAGATTGTCATCAAAACAAACTTTAGAAACTTACTTGCAATCTATCTTCAAATGTTATATATATTTTATTCCATTTTATTATATTTGACTTTATTGTGTCTATGATTTTCCTATAATTTATATTTAAATTTTTTTCTAATGTTGTACTTAATGTTATACCTAGATAGTTTAAAGTGAGAGTTTGTTTACCAATTATATGATTTATCATCTATTTGAAAATCAGTTTTTTATTCAATATCATAAAATTTGATTTCGTTTTGTTAAAATGTAGTCCTAAAATCGAATAAAAATTTTCAACTTGTATATCTAATTCTTTTAATTAATTTTTAGAAGTAGTTGTGGTAAGAAGTATATCATCTGCAAATAACATTATTTTTGAATTATATTGATTATATAAATTTATACTCTCTATTTTGGGATTGTTTCATATTGAAATGGCAAATAATTCAATGGCTAATGCAAATAATATGGGGGACATGGGACAACCTTGTTTTGTGCCTTTTGTCAATATTATTGATTCAGAGGTGAAAGGTCCTAATTTTACATATGCTAAATTGTTTTTATATATGTTATTTATTAATGAAATGAAGGAGCTAGGAAACTCTCATAGTACTCTAATACTTTAAACAAGAAATCCCACTTTAAGGAGTCAAAAGCTTTCTCTATATCCAATGCACTTATTAAGGCTTCTTGTTTTTCTCTATTTAAATAGTCAATAATAGTTAGTATTCTTTGTATATTATCATAGGTGCGCCTATTATGTATAAACCCTGTTTGATCTTCATTTATAATTTTATCATAGATTTTTTTAATTCTTCTATTGACTAAAATAGCCATAAAGATTTTGTAATCATTGTTGAGTAATGGAATTGTTCTATGGGAGCTGCATTTTGATGTATCTTTATTTTCTTTTATTATAGGAGTAATTAATGAGTATCTCCAAGATGGTGGAATGGTATTTCTATTCAGGTTTTATGGAAGACTGAGATTATAGATGGTGGAAAGATTTTGTATATTTCAGCTATAATGCCATCCATTCCTGGAGCTTTATTATTTTTGCTTTCTTTAATTTTCTCTAAAATTTCTTTGAGTAATTTGTTTTTGAAGCTCAAATTTAAAATTTTCTGGAATTGTTTTAATCAAGTCAGGTTTCAAATCTAAATTAAAGTTTTTTGTTCGGATTCCTTCCATCTTATAATGTTCCATAAAATGATATTTAAAAGCATCTAGTATATCAGTTATGTTTGACACCTTCTTGTTCTTCCTTCCTTCATGTATGATAGTAGTAATGTTATTTCTTTTAGATTGTACTTGACTCTTATCGCCAGGTTGTGCATATGTTTAAGAGAAACAGCATATGAGTTTAATTTTTAATCTTTCTAGTGCTAGATTAGTTTTATGTGTTAAAATTTCATTAAACATCTCATGCAAATCATTAATTTTCTTCTTATTAGTGAGTACATTTGTTGAATTATTATTTATTTTTGTAATTTGATTTTGTATGTTAAGTAATTCTGATTCCCATTCTTTTAGTTTATTTTTGTACCATGTGATAATTTTACCATAAATATAGGCTTTAAAGCATCCCATGTCATAACTATGTTGAGTTCATTGGTGAGATTAGTGTCTAGAAAGAATTTCAACTCTGTGAGTAGCCAAGATTTAAATTCTTTTAGTTTCGTAATATATGCTGAAATTCTTGTCATTCGTATTAATTTCTTAAAGTTTGTTTGAATATTAATAAGAATTGCTCTATGATCTGATAATGTACATGGTATTATTGTAAAACTATTTATCTTCACATCAAGGTCTTGTGTGAAAAACAAATTATCTATTCTTGTTTGAGTTGTAAATCTGTGATCCTGGTGTGAAAATAACAGTGAGTTACTCTCTCTAAATTTGAATGTGTCTATTAAATTATTATTTTCACTCCATTTTCTGAGTAGCTTTGCTATAGGGGTTATATGTTAATTTATTTTATTGGTGCTCTCAGAATTATCAAGAATGCAATTAAAGTCACCACCTATTATCAAGCTGCCTTTATATGTTTTACTAATAAAGTCTAGATGTTTCTTTGTCGTACCTTTTCCTATTCCTGGAAACCAATAAAGATTCACTAATGTCCAGATTCTATTATTGAATTTTATTATAACAAGTGTTATAAGTCCCTATTTATCTTCATAACTATAAAGAATTTGGGGATTAATAATATTTTTTCTCCATAGTATCCTAACTCCTCTAGTTTTGGTTTTATATGATGAGTGTGCTATTGTTGTATACTCATTTGGATTCCATAAATGCTTTTCATCAGATTTAAAGTGAGTCTCTTGAAGAAATATTACTTGCACTTTGTTTAATTTTAAATATTTTAGTAGGTTTGATCTTTTCTTTGGATTATTTAAACCATTTGTATTCAAAGAAAGTAGCGTTAAGTCCATATTTCTTGTTGAGTTTCATGCTTGCTAATATTTATATTGATATTCAAGTATATTTCATAGTATTGTATTTGGAACACGTTTATCCTTATTTCATGTATCATGAATATACTGAATCTCTTTTGTAATACCTTTATATTGATGTTCATTTCAGGCCATAATAAAAAAAGGGGAAAAATGAATTCAGTAAAATTATTTTAATTAATATAATCCTTACTTTCAACCTTCCCCCCATCACACATGGAATAATATACTTTCCTAATCTGATAGACAAAAACAAAATATCTACCAGATTAACCCTCATGTTTGATAGACAGATTTCCTTATGCTCCATTTTTGTATTATTAGAGACCTTCAAGATTATATGAATATATCAGCCTTTTTTCCCCCTTCTTTCCTTTTTTTCTCTTTCTCTTCTTTTCTTTTTCTTCTTTTTTCCCCTTCTCCTTCATTAATACCAATGTATGTTACCTTTTCACAGATATATAATGACTGTATGAGAAGAAGGAAAGAAAAAAAATCACAATAATAAAACTAATTGAAGTTTTATCTGTGTTATAATTGAAATTATGATCTATACTATCCATACTTTTTATTTATCTTCTTTTAGATGATTAACTTGAATATTTGATGCATATATTACTATGTTAATAGCTGTGTCATGTATCTATATAGAAAAGCTATATCTACATCAGATTTAGAAATGCTTTAATAGTTGATATCAGTCAGTCACTATGAATGGTTCAATGAAAATAGTATATTATAAAACACATATTTATGTCTTTGCAAATTGTTCTTTTACATGAGGGAGAGGGAGAAAGGGAAAAGAAGATGACATTAGAGCAATTTGATAATGGGTTCAACTTCTTTGAGATGAAGATACTCAGCCATGTGATTTGTGCGCTATTGTATGTTCATAATAAGGAATGTATTTATATATATGTATATAGCCTACAATTAGTTATGTGTTTCACTATGTACATAATATTTAGAACTAGACACTTTGAAATCTCTCTCACTTGACTCTATGGCATTGCACTGCTTTGACTCTTACCTGAAGGATAGGAAACAAGCTGTGCTTTGGGCCAGCCATCTATCTTCTCAGCTCCCAGTCACTATCGGTGTCCCTCAAGGATCCATCCTAGGTCCCCTTCTTTTCTCCATATTTATCAATAACCTATCTATTTCACTCCCAACATCCACATGTATTCAGTATGCAGACGATTCAACTCTCATCTGCTCTGCTGGATCTCCAGCTGAACTCCATTCTTCCACCCAAAAAGTCTTTACAGCAGCAGAAAAATGGTTCCAACATATCTGTTTCCTCCTCAATCCCAAAAAAAACAAATTATTACTTTTCTCACCTACCCTTAAGTCTACCCCCTTCTCCTTCTCTATTGTTTCTGATAATGGCACTATCATTACACCTGACTTTTCAACTAAACTGCTAGGTTTTACAATAGATAATCAACTGAACTTTGATTCCCACATCAACCTAACCATCAAAGCTGTAAATAACAAGATAGGTGCCCTCTATAGACTTAAGCCCTTTCTTACACCAACTAGCAGGGTGTCTCTAGCCCAAACTCATCTCATCTCTACATTACTGTATGCCTCCCCATCCTTTATCAACCTTTCAAAATCAAACCTTCAGAAACTTGCCACAACCTACCATAACATTGCCAGATTTGCCACAGGTTCCCCATTTCGTACCAATCATTGTGATAATCTCAAAAAACTCGGCTGGCTTGAACTTCAAAATCTAATTCTCCTCCACCAGTTAGTTATCACCTATAAAATTCTCCATTACCCTAATAATACACCAATACTTAATAACCTTGTCACCCCCTACAAGAATCTTACTTCCCTCCGCTCAGCAAACAAACTGCTAGTCACTACTCTCAAATCACACAATAAAGCTGGCGACTCCTTGTTTACAAATGTTGTTGGCTCTTTCTGGAATAAACTTCCCATAGAACTGACCTCCCTAGGCTCATCAAAACTTTTCAAGAAACAACTAAGGTACCATTTCAAATCCAACTGGCTATGCCCTTGCTCTAATCCTGACTGACTTTAGTACCCAACTCTCTCTACAGCTCTCTCCGTTACTTTCTCTACTTGTCTCTACTACTTGTATCACTCCTCGTCTGTAGCTCACCGTATATCTACTTAGATATTACTTTTCGTATAACATCTCTTCTCTTTACTCAATACACCTCTCGATCCTGTCATCTACCCTCTCACTTAAACCTATACTTTGCTCCCTGCTGTGCAATTCTATTTCTTAGAACTGGTGCCCTGGCACAAATGTATTATCATAACTGTCAATACTATGTAGTATAGACCTTTGTATGTGCTGCCTCTTTCTTTCTTTCTTTTCAAAATTACTACTCCTGCTTTTCCTAATAACATGGGATTAGGAATTCTACTCAGTATTTAGTATTTTAAGTATTATACATATTCTGTAAAAATGATGTAATTTAAGAACTGTACATTTCTGTAACAATGCTTCTGTATTGTTAATATCCTACATTCAATTAGTTCATTAATCCTTATAAGTTGTATCTTATAGTAATGTATTTTATGTAATGTACCAGTATATAGTGGAGCTTTTCTCCACGGGCCTCTGCTGAAAATGGACATGTATCCAGCCAGACTAGCCCGGTCAACAAATGTAAAATAAATAAAATAAATAAAAACTATAAATATCATTCAATATATATTAGTTTACTTTTTGTTTGGTTTGAAATGGGAAAAGGAGTGGAAAGGATTTATTCAATATTCAGACAATCACATAAGAATTAAAACTCAAACTTTGATACATTACTGATGTTTCCATTTTCATTATATTGCAGTAGATATTCGATCTTGGGACTGTAACTCAAGACACTAGTTATTATTATAGAACAGATTTTTAATGTGTCATCTGTGGGACACCACATTATGAATTATGCCTCTTGCATTGTTCAGTTTTCTACAGAAAGATAACTTTGATGTCACTGTGTAGAAATACATTCAAGTCAGCAGTTAGAATTGTAAACTACTTAAGTTCATGAAATAAGTAAGAAGATAAAACATTGAAAATTTGAGGAGAGGAAACTTTTGTAGATTGTTAAAGTTAGATGTTTGCATTTAATCTGACAAAATTAATCTAATGACTGGCAGTTTTCAGTATATTTATCAATAAATTTAGGGTGGTACTCATAGTTGCATGGTTCATATATGTGCAACAGCAATTGGTGAATAGCAGTGTGCCTGTATGCAGAAAAGCTCACTGCAGACAAATGGTGCTGATTTTGTAAAATCCTAGCCCTGTGATAAAATGCCCGCTGCAATTTCACACATCTTAACCTTCGTAAAATGAGTAATCATCACCACACTCATGTATGGTGAAAAACCTATTTACTTAGTCACAGATGCATTTGGGTACTTTCAGTAAATGGATGTGGGTGACATCCTGAGCTGATCTCTCATGATCTTCTACAAGAAGCTGCGCTGAGCTGAGCATTACTGACTCAGCAGCTTACTTAAACTGATTTAAATTTTCTTTCATTTACTGTAAGGTGTGTCCCATATATGAAAACCCTGTTTGGGCTTTTATAATGTTGGAAAGTGGGAAGCTAGGAAAGCTGGAAATAGGGGAGAGAGAGAAGACAAGAGGCACAAAAAGAAGGGATTAAGATGATTGTGCAAGAAGAGGTGGTAGAGAAGTGGTAGTCTATTTTTCTTTGGGATAGAACCCCATTTTCCATTTTTTTTAATTGGGAAGGAGTAAAGGTAGTTGGCGTGAAGGAGAAAGGCATTAAGTAATAGTGACAGAATAGAAGACACAAAGAAGACAGATACAGACAGTATGGTGGGCTGACGCTGGAGGGGGCAAGACATACAGATGGCAGACAGACATAAAAGGGAGGAGAGGAGTTGTGATGAGCAGCTACCACCCCATTCTAGAGGACCTCATTTATTCCCCCATCTAATGGACCTAGTGAGGAGAACCGTGATGGTATGGTGATTATGGCCACCTGTGTCTCGATGGTTGGAGCCGACTGGGTCAGTGAGTCTTGCACCCAGTGGAGGAAAGATTGTAAGGGTTGCAGGCACCTCTGCACTGCCCTCTCAACCAGGCCTAGGAATAGGGCAGCCTTTGGCTCCGCTGTACTCTGGAATATCCTTTAAGGACTACAGAAGAGTACTGTAGCTGGAGATTCTGTCCCATCAATTGAGGAATGGATGAAAAAGGCATTATCAGATATTATGGTTATGTACTCACCATGCCACTGCATCTGTGGTGCCTGTTTTTGTCCTTACTCAACTTCCCACCCTCCAGTCCCCCTTACTTTTGATTGTCTTCTAGAGTGCCCTGAGGGATATTCCTTAATGGTCTTGTTATGTGGGCACCAGGATTCTCTTTCTCTGCTTCTTCTCCGTTTTCACTCTTTAGTAATGCCTGTGTTTTTACTTCAGAGATCGTTAGTGATTGTTATTATTTTGACATGTTGTGATTAATTGAATAGAGGGCAAACTCTATCTGAGATAACTCAGGAGAAGAGAGGGGTTATGGGTAAGGAGAGGATTTCAAGCTACAGAGTCTAAAGTCTGTCATAGTGGTTGAGAACAGATCCAATGTCGGATATGAGACCCATCAGTTGAGGAAGGATGAAAACATACAACACAGATGCATAGTTATGGTGAATACATAACTATAATATGTATTTAATAAAATGACATTAAATATTTATTTGTTTAGAAATTAAGCAACATTACACATTTTTCAATTGCTACTTGAATGACTGCATTTTGAAAAATATTTATGAAAATCACTTATTAATGCTTATGTCATGTAAATTATTGCTTTCTTACTTTATGGATTACAGTATGACTGTTTCAGTGACAGTTAATGCTTTCACTACCATTTAAGATATTATTGATACATAATGCATTTCTTTGACATTCATTTCTTTGGTTCTGTTTTACTGACTATGGGCGTATGGTCAGACTGTGACCTATCAGGTAGATACTTGGTATTACAGTAATGAATGGAGCTTTTTTTAAGGCCCTATATTTTTATATGACTTTTCATATGTTTCATAATTCTGAGTGCTCTGCACAACTCTCAAAACTCTCTGTTGGCAAGGCTATTACAATTTATCTCTCCTCAGTGATGGAGATATGAAAAAAAGGAAGAAAGGAAATGTGCTTAGTATTCCATCTGCATGTGTATCATGGCAGAAAGCAGTTCATTGCTTGCAACTTCTATCAGATTTATTAATACATTTTTAAAGGATCTCAGTCGTTTCTACCCCTTACATGCTTCATGTTCTGAGACAGACCAGGAATTGTGACATGTTGCTGTGTAAATGTGTGACTGGGTCATGCTGAAATATTTCTTGCAAAAACTATTGCAAGTTGAGAGGGTATCCATCAGTCCTGGAAAATATGTTATGGCGTTTGTCTTTGCTTCTTGAACAATATGATGTGTAACTTTAATAAATTATTATAGCCACAGCTGAACACTCCTGAGCTGATACATTCAGAGGTATCACAGTGTCTGTGGAGGGGTGTTGGGTTTGGGTATTGATGCACTGATGTGCTTCAGAAACAAATGCCACCATGGCAAAATCAGCAGATACTCAATTTCAGAAAGGAAGGAAGGCCACATTCCTGCAAGGGTTACTAACTTTACAGACAATTTCAGGTGACCATTCTAAAGTGAAATTAAATAATCATACCAATATTTAGCTTTGTGTTTTTGACTGTTGCCATTAGTTCTGTAGTATGGTAGCTCAGTGAATTATGTGTTATTCAAGGTGGCCTAAAGCATTGCAGTTTGCAGTAATGGAATCTTACTCTGCGCCAATTTCTGTACTGCGCCCATCTTCATCACATCTTGTTTATGGTGTCTTGGTCTGTTCGGCCATTGCTGAATTTGGGGAAGTTCTGGAAATCACCTTAAACACTACCGATATGGTTATAGATGATATTCCAACATAATTATAATAACTTTCACAATACAATTTAAATTTTTTCTTATGACTAAGCAGTTAAATTGTATGATGCTGGTAATACAGAACAATTAATATTATAGTATGATTGAATTGCAATGCTTAATGAACAAATATTTCAGTTATCACTTTCAGATAGCAGCGACAATACATTTTGTACAGCAGACATAAAACATTAAATTTTTACATCCTTGAGTAATTCATTAAAACCTTTTACACATACATACTTAGATGCACATAAAAATATACAGAAATACGTGTGTGTATACATATATATATATATATATATATTGTATATATATATATATATATATATATATATTTATATATATATATATATATATATATATATATAAATATATATAAAAGGGTGCATTGTACTCGATTATTGGCCCGATGAGGGTGAGTACAGTGGTACTATGACATTCTTAGATCTGGATGACATGCCCTTACTTATAAGCTGAGCCATATAGAAAGATTTCCTCACCACCATGGACACATGGTAGTCAAAGTTCAGATTGCTGTCTACTTGAGTACCCAGATCTCTCACCACTAGGTCCACTCTTCAGGGGGTGCTATCAGAGGTGTAATTTGCAGGGTTATTTGGTTTCCCCAAAGGATGTTATACACTTTTTTGCATTTAGTTTGAGGCCACAGCTCTTAACACCAATAATTAGTCTGCTTCAGACCACTCTGTAGGATATCAGCATCATTAGGGGAATCATTGATTGCCCCAACTTGCAATCATCAGCAAACTTAGTCAGCCAAAAGACATCTGCATTTGTCTTGACATCTGAGAAGCATACCCCAAACAGGAGGAGGCCCAGCACTGAGTCCTGTGGGTTCTCCACTGGTGACTGCCTTCTTGTGGGATGTGGATCCCCCCCTCCATTCTGTTAGCATGTCCTATCCATGAGTCATTTGGTTAGCCATCTGGTGACGTAGAGGTTTATGCCCAATTTTGTGATTTTATCTGTAATACCCAAGTGGGGTATTGTATCATATGCCTTGGCCAGGTCAAGATAGACAATAGGCACTATCTTACCCTCATCCAAGGCCTTGGTGACCTTCTTAAAGATGTCCACCGGATTGAGCAGGCATGACCTGCCATTGATGAAGCCAAACTGGGTTGGGTATAGAGTCTGGCGATTTCTTAAGTCATTCAAGTCAAGTCAGGTCCATGAGTATCCTTTCCATAGCCTTGCATATGAGGCTAGTCAGACTTATGGGTCAGTAGTTTCCTGGGTCAGTTGATGGGTCCCCTTTGAGCAGAGGGATGACTGTTGCTGTCCTCCACTGTACCGGGACAAAGCCTGTCTGGAAACAGTGGTTAAATAAAGATCTGAGTGGGTCTGCTAGGTCATGTTTCAAGCTGTTTAATAGGCACCTTGGGAGTCCATCAGGGTCTTTTAATGCCATGTTTTCAACCTGACTTTTTTTAAAGACAATGTCTATTAATTTAACACAGAAGGGAAGAAATTCAACATCACATATTGTTATACAGTGATAGGAATACATAAGAGTCTTGGTGTTTCATTAGCAACATTTTAAGGTTATCTCAACCACTAAAAGTCTTAGCATGATTTGTAGATCTTATTCTGATCATTTTGTTACAATAAATAGTATTGCTGTTAAATTAAAAAAAAAAAAAAAAGATCTTTGAACGTAAGTTTGACTTCCAGTTTATTATACTAGCTTTTCTATCAGCTGCCAAGGGAGCCCAAAACATTTTTTGCTCTTTGACTTGTACAGATAAAGGAAGTGGAATGTTCATTAGTATTACTGATCTAATTAACGAACAGTTATCAGGACATAACCCCTTAAAAACATACTTATCCCTTCCCAATATACATTTAATTTTTCACATTCCATAAACATGTATTTAATTAGCTTTTACATCTTTACTGCATCTCCAACAAACTGAAGAAGTAATTTTACTAAACTTAGAGAGTTTATAGGGAGTAGCAAACATTCTATGTATATTTTTCCTCATAAAAACTTTCCAGTATAAATCTGGAAAAGTTTTACTAATTGACTTAAGTAACACAGTTTTATTCTTACCATATATTGAGTCATTCAGTCCATTACTATCTAAAAAGTTCCAGAATTTTACATCAGAATTATTAATGTTAAGTTGTCTATCTCGCCTTCATTCTTGCTGGATGGGTTCGGAGCCGATCCTCGGCTTCGACTCGGCAATCTACTAAAGCTCGAGAGCTATTTACTGGCTCGAGGCTCTCCCTGTATCCCACAATGCTAGGCATCTGATCCCCAGATCTCGTTTGCCGCTTCAGCTACGAGATTGCGATTTACTTGGCTCCAGGTCGTATTAATCTTTTTTCATCTATATATATATATATATATATATATATATATATATATATATATATATTAAAAGTTAACTTTAGTTTTTTCTCGATAACCTTTTCTTATATTTATAACTTCCCGGTTAGTTTACTCTCTGTTTACTCCCTAATATTCTCTCTTAGAAACTCGTTTTAGTTAGAGAGTTTCTTCCCTTCCCCCCCTTTTTTCTCAGTGGCTAATCTCCCCTCCCTTTCCTTGTGTTATAGGGTAGTGTTAGCTCTTTTACTTTATTACAGTTGTAGACTTGTATATATATATATATATATATATTTATATATAGTTAACTGTGTAATTGTTTAATTTTGTTAGCTTAACTAGTGCGTGTGTGTGTTGTTCTGTGTGTTTAAGCACTAGTGACTTTTTTCTTTGGTATCCATCATGTCTAAGGATACCAAAGTCTCAGGTTTTAAGAAGTGTGACTCGTGCTGTCAGAAGATGTCTCTGACAGACGGTCACACTTCTTGCGTTTATTGCTTGGGCCCCCTACACCTGCAGGACTCCTGCTCGGTCTGTCATGTCCTCAGCCCGAGAGTCCTGAAAGAGCGTAGGAACAAGCTCATGCTGAGAGGCTTACTTAAGCCAGAAGGATCCCCGACCAAGCCTTCGTCTGGTAAATCCTCTAAGCCCGCCAAGCCGTCGGCTCCCATTTCGGAGCCGTCGCCTGGTGACGCACCTGCCTCCTCGTCGGCTCCGACTGGAGCCAACACCTCTAGACCTCAGTCGGCTCCGACTTTATGGTCGGAACCGTCTTTGAGCTGAAAACGTTCTAGGTCCCCTTCCCTAGAATCGGTTCACTCGTCTCCGAGGTCACCATTACTCCAATCTGAGAAAAGCCATAGGTCCCACTCATCTCGGTCTTCCAGGCTATCTGATCATGACCTAGAGAAGGTGGTCAGCAGACTCCTTAAGTCGCAGGCCCTGGCCAAAATTTTAACCAGCCCATCTCAACAGACTGTGGCTGTCCCTGTATCTACAGCAGTTCCTCCTCCAACTCCCTCCTTGTGTTCTGAGCCGGTAGAGGCTCGAGTCTTGGTGACGTCGGAACCAATACCACACCTTTCGGATCCTTCGTCAGCTTCGATCTCTTCCTTGGTTCCGTCCTTGGAGGGATCTGGGTGCCGAGACTCCCTCGTCGGCTCCGAGGGGCCAAGTGGCATCGGACCCTTGTCTGACCCCGTTCTTCCTCTCGAAGCATCGGCGCAGCTGAGCTCGACCCCGACATCGGCCTCGGAGCCGTCCCTCTCGGTGCCGACAGGGGTTCTCGTCTCCTTGGTGTAGGGACCTTCTGCTCTGCCTGACAGGGGCGCCTTCGAGGTCATGAGGAGAGTGCTGACTCCTGAGTCGGCCCCTCGATCAGCCCCTTCGGCTCCTCCCCCCATGGTGCCTGCATCTGTCTCTGTCCACCCTCCTGACCCCAAGTGTGGAGAGCAAATGCTCCAGGTCGCACCATTGGGCGTATCTTCCTCTTCCGAGGCCTCCCCCGATCCTTCGGAGGAGCCCCCCCAGAAGAGAAAATGTAAGAGGAAACATGTCGACTCCCCCGAGTCAGTCACGTCTGATACCAACTTGGAGGATTCGGAAAGGTCCCCAAGATCCCCCTCTGAGGATGTCTCCTTTTCAGACATCCTAGAAATCCTTAAGCAGAGGGGAAACTGGACTGCCCTTAACCCTTTGGAGGACGAGTCGGTTTACCTGGATGCGTTTGGTTCTCGCCCTTCCACCTCCTGGGTGTCTCCGCCTTTCGACCCACTAATGGAAGTGGTGGCTCGAAAGGCGTGGTCAGCCCCGGACACAGTGGAACCAACTCCCCGTGGGCCCACTAAATTTATTACAGCCCCACCCAACAAGCAATTTTTGACAAAAGGTGTCCCTGTTGATGCCATGGTTGTTGCAGCAGCCACAAAGAAGGAGTTGGCTGACCCTTTGGTGCCTGTCCATCCACCTAACAAAGAACCTAGGACAATGGACAGGTACGGGAAATGGGTGTTTTCCTCAGCAACTGTCTCTATGCGGTCGATGAATTATCTGTGCCATTTCACCCGTCTCCAAAGGGATCTTCTTAAGGAACTGGGTGATACCCTTCAGGATCCATCAGCTGCGGGGGCTCAAGACAAGATAAACTCTCAGCTGGCGACCCTTAATTCTATTGTCAACTCCTCCATGCGGTTCATTTCTTATGCAGCCGATGGGCGAGTAGGGCCGCAGGTACAGACGTGGCTTTGAGAAGACATGCCTGGATGCAGTTATGCATCTTGCTGACCCCTTTAAGGCGTCCTTCACCAATACCCCCTTTGATGGTTCGGCTCTGTTTGGACCACAGGTGAAAGATACCCTTACCAGGTGTGAGCAGGAAGGCAAGACTCTGTCTGCCTTGGGAGTCCGTTTTTCCACTCCCTCTAGACCATACCCCAAGGGTCAGAAGAGTGGAAAAATGTGGTTTCAGAAACCCCAGGGAGTCGTGCCTGACACACGTGGCGAGTTTCCCTCCAGGGGCAGGGGAGGGAACAATAATAGATGCTGCCCGAGGGGCAGAGGGGGCCCACAGAATCAGGGTAGCAGAGAATCATTCTCTGACAAACCCTTTCAGCACCCTGAGGGGCTGCACGACTGTCTGCCTTCGGAGGCAGTCGGGGGAAGATTGTCACTGTACCCAGAAGCCTGGCAACTCCTCACACAAGACAAATGGGTACAGTCTATCATATCCGAGGGTTACAAGATTCCCTTTGTCCACACCCCGGTACAAACAACCAAGTCCCTTCCAGATGTTCCACCCGGTCTAAGGGAACAGGCAGTACTAGAAATTTCAAAACTGCTAGACAAACGGGCCATCCAGCCAGTCCCAGAAGACCAGCAAGGATCCGGAATCTACTCCAAGTTCTTTTTGGTGCCAAAAAAGACGTTACTGGAGACCCATTTTGGATCTCAGCAGGCTAAACAAGTCTGTTCAAAGAACAAAGTTCCAGATGGTCACGCCCCAGTCCATTCTACCCTTTTTGGGTCAGGACAATTGGATGTGCTCCAGAGATCTTCAGGATGCGTACTACCATATCAAAATGAACAGGCACTCCAGAATGTTTCTCCACTTCCGGCTGGGAGCCAGTCACTATCAATTCAGGGCCCTGCCCTTTGGTCTCACCACAGCCCCCAGGGTGTTCACCAAATGCATGGCAGTCGTTACGGCTCACCTGAGATGGCGAGGATTCCAGGTGTTTCCATATCTCGACTACTGGCTCCTCACTGCTCCCACCAGGCATCAACTACTGCGAGCCAGGGATTATACCATCCAAACTTGCACCGAGCTAGGTATATCAATAAAATTTTTAGAAGTCTGCATTGTGCCTTCTCAGTCTATTATCTTTATAGGCGCAATCTTAAATTCAAAAGATCTGTCTGCAAGGCTTCCTCTTGACAGAGTTTCAGAAATCCTCCGACATGTGCAAATCTTACTACAGTGCAACAGGATTCAAGCCAGAGTCGTATTAAAGACCTTGGGCCTCATGGCAGCAGCAATCATAATAGTTCCCCTGGCTTGCTTTCACATGCGGCTTCTTCAGTGGATGCTTTTTACTCCATGGTCCTTTCAACAGCTTCCAATGTCTCACAAGATAATAATCACTCAATCATGCAAAGACCACCTAGCTTGGTGGATGGTCTCCCCTCTGATACTCCAGGGCAGACCGTGTGTTCTTCCTCTTCCTGTTGCCACAGTGACCACGGATGCCTCCCTGATCGGGTGGGGGGGGGGCATTTTCAGGGCAGGACTGTCCAAGGCACCTGGCAACCTGTAGAGTTCCATCTGCACATAAATGTCTTGGAGATGAGAGCGGTGCTTTTGGCATTGCAAGCTCTTCAGGACTCTCTACCCACTGGGACTATTGCAATTCAGACAGACAATATGTCTGTAGTGTGATACATCAACAAGCAGGGCGGAACCAAGTCCTATCCCTTATGTCGAGAAGCACTCAGACTCTGGCAGTGGGCGATCTCCTCTCAACAGTTTCTGATAGCAACGCACATCCCCGGGAGGTCCAATGTCATAGCGGACAGGCTAAGCAGAGCTATTCTCATGCCTCACGAGTGGTCTCTCAATCAATCAGTAGCGGACAAAATCTTCCGCAGATGGGGTCAACCTTGCTGCGACCTTTTTGCAAACCCTCTCAACAGCAAGTGCGACGACTTCTTCACTCTCTTCCCCTTTCCCGGCCACTCCCCCAGGGACGCTCTAGTCCACGATTGGCCCCGGGGTCTTCTGTACGCTTTTCCACCTTTTCCCCTAATTCCCAAGCTAATTCAGAAGGCAACCACTTTGGGATCCAGGATGATCCTCATTGCCCCTTACTGGCCTCGACAAATTTGGTTCCCGTTCCTGCATCGCCACCTGCTGGAGCAGCCGTGGAATCTGGACCCAGTGCCAGACCTCTTGGTCCATCAGTCGGGCGGGCTGCACCAGTCCCTTCAGTCTCTCAACCTTACAGCTTGGTTGCTCCACTTCCAACTTTAGCCAGGCTTCCGCTAATTTCTCAGCTGGTGCGTGAAATCATCCTTTCTTCGCACAAATCTGCCACCAGGAAGACTTATGCTAGTAAGTGGAAACGTTTCTCCTTCTGGGCAGAGGCTAGGAATATTGACCCATTTACAGCCCCTGTCCATCATGTTTTAGATTTTTTAGCAGAGCTCTTTCAAGCTGGTTCCTCCTCTGCCACCATTAGGGTCCAATTAGCTGCTATTGCAAATTTCCATGCTAGCCTGTCAGAAACCAGCATCATGTCCCACAAACTTTGCAAGGCCTTTCTCAAAGGAACTTTGTTACTTAGGCCCCCGGTCAGGGATCCCCCGCCTCTGTGGGACTTGAACTTGATATTGGCTTCCTTGATTCTCCCCCCTTTTGAACCAGCGGCTTCCTGTTCCTTAAAATTGCTCTCCTGAAAGACTCTCTTTTTGGTAGCCATCACATCAGCTAGGAGAGTTTCAGAACTTCAAGCCCTCTGTATTCGTCCTCCTTATCTTGTGTTTCATAAGGACAGAGTTTCACTTAGGCCTAATCCTTCGTTTTTACCCAAGATACCCTCTGAAACAAATCTGAATCAGTCTTTTGATTTGCCCGTATTTTTTCCTAACTATTCGAACAAAGCTGAACAAAATTTGCACCGCTTGGATGTTCACAGGCAATTACTTTTCTACTTGGACAGGACAAAGCAAATAAGAAAATCAGACCAACTTTTCCTATCCTATGCTGAGGGCAAACAAGGACGGCCAGTTTCCAAAGTAACCTTATCCAGGTAGTTGTCCTCTATTATTACCTTGATTTATCAACTCAGACATAAACAACTCCCTGCTAAACCTAAAGGTCATTCCACCAGAGCATTGGCTACGTCGGTAGCCTTTAAAGCAAGACTACCAATGGAATCTGTTTGTGCCGCAGCCACTTGGGCCACTCCTCATACATTCATTTCGCATTATAAGTTGGATGTGGCCTCTAGGAATAGAGCTGAGTTTGGTTCCACTGTGCACAAGAGTCTGTTCTGATGAGCCACCCAGGACTAAGGTGCTAGGGACGCTGTCCCATCCAGCAAGAATGAAGGCGAGATAGACAACTTAACATTAAGAAGTTATGTACCTTCCATAACGTTCCATGTTAGTTGTCTTCTTCTCGCCTTCTTTCTTGCATCCCACCCTCCATCCCCCTAGCCTGGACAGACTGAGAAGAGTCCCCTTTTGGGGCCTTCTTTCTCTGGACAACTCTGATGTACATTGTGTCCTCCTCTGTCTTTGTACTATAGTTTCCCTTGTGGTTGGACAGGTGTCCTTGAATCTTTCCTTGGTGTTAGCTCCGCCAAACGAGATCTTTGGATCTGACGCCTAGCATTGTTGGATATAGGGAGGGCCTCGAGCCAGTAAATAGCTCTCGAGCTTTAGTAGATTGCAGAGTCGGAGCCGAGGATTGGCTCCGAACCCATCCAGCAAGAAAGAAAGCGAGAAGAAGACAACTAACATGGAACGTTATGGTAGGTACATAATTTCTTATTTATAATTAACTTGTATAACTTAGACAAGCTTCCTTTGTAAGTGAATCTGCCTTCAATAATAGCATTCATATAGTCATATAATGGAGTAATAGTGTTCAGTACCTCTTTAGTCATATCCACAAATTCATTTAATTTATTACTGATGGATAATATTAATTGGTTAACAGATTTATCCAACTTATATTCTTTCATTAAATTTCCTGGAGACTTAGCTTTTCCTTTTTCAAAGCAATCAGACCATAATACTAATCCTGTCCTTTTAGTGAATTCATTTTAACATTGTTCTGAGTTTCCTGAAATCTAAAGGTGTGTATATTTGGAAAGCAAAAAAATAAAACCCTTTTTGATATTCATGGAGTTTTAAAAACACATTAACTGTTTTAAGAACTGATTTCATATATGCAGAGTCTAAAGACTGAAATTGTTTTCCTTCTAAGGTAAATTTTGCTAACCAGATAAAAGGATTGTTACATATTTCTATTTTATCATATTTAATAAACTTATAACAATTTAGTATAATCTGCTCTTGGGTGGGTTTCCATTGACTAGTGTAAGTTGAGTCTTTTCGGAGAATATTAGAGTTATCTCTTAACTGGTTGGAGTTCCCCATCATCATCATCTACTTCCTAAACTGCTTATCATTCACTACATCCTCAACAAACCTACCGCCTGCCTTGGCATCACTTCCCTTGTCTCTCTCTATACCCCTTCTTGAACCATTTGGAGCTCTGATCAATTATCCTTGGAAATCTGTAAGCCCAAAAGATCAGTTGGGGAACATCTTTGTAGCCCCTCTATTGCCCAGTCTTGGAGCAAATTACCCTTTTCCATCAGAATGATATCAAATGCTCATGAGTTCAAAAAAGCTCTAAAGGTTTACTGGCTGAACTGAACATGCCCCTGTGAATACCTTGCTTAACTTAATACTCTCTATTTTTTCTCTTTTCTGTTACTCTCATGGGTCTCTTTAAATACTTCTTTATACTACTTCACTTGCTTGTATCCCAACTCTTTTTTCTATATCAGAGTGCTTGTATTCCTTCTCTTATTTATATGTCCCTTAGCATGTTTTTACCTTTTCTTAGATCTGTTTCATTCTAATTTCTTTGTGTTTCCTTTGTACTTTTCTTCTTCTCTGATTGCCTATTCATCCTTAATGTACAGTTTTATTGAATTGTACAGTCACTTTGCATATTATACTCATATATGTTAAACAGCTTATTCATTGTGTTTAATGCTTGATTAGCCTCAGTAAGTATAATTATTTGTATCTTTTAATACATTCTGTATTGAATCTTTTCTCCCTGGGTCTCCACTGAAAAAGGGCTTTTGCTCAGTTGGACATTCCCAGTCAACAAATGTCAAATAAATGAATAAAACTTGCATCAACAGAATAAGATTCTACAACTTAGAAGCTAATACCACCATAATCTTATATGATTTCTTTTTGCAATTCTCAGCTTTTTAGGATACTATAAGAATGAAGTTAACATTTTTTCCACTTTCTTTAAAAGTTTTTTTTGTCAGGTATTAAAGCTTCATATATAAGCTTGGGTAGTATAATCATTTTAATCAGTACTAACTTATCTTCAAAAGTAAAAAAGCAATTCATCCCATTTTTAAATAAGAAGTAACACTTCTTCAATTCCTTCTTAAAAAGTATTAATCTTGCTCACATTTTGATAGATTTGTATTCCTAAATATTTTTGTTCTTTACCTTCCCAATTATATTTATCTTTAAACTTACTGTCTAGTAACTGATTTAACACTTAATTTTCTCTTTTATTATTAAATTTCAGCAGTGATACTTCTTGAAACTTTTCAATTTCCTCATCTATTTCTTTGATTGAATAATTTAAATCTCCCATAGTTAGTAAAATGTAATCTCCAAAAGGCTGTATTTAGAATAACAATCTCTGTTAATTAAGAATTCATTAACTTTTTCATTGCTTCTTATAATATTGGTTAAAGGTTTGATAACAAATGCAAATAGTGGCGTAGGGTTGCCACCTTTTCAAATGGCCAAAGTAGGACATTTTCTGTGCAAACATCAGATTTTACAGGCCGACACATACCCACAGTCAGTACAAAGGATAGAACTTAACTTTTTTGCCTAAATAAAAGCTTATTCTTGTAGCATTTTAGTTGCTTATTCTGTTTCTTATAACATTTAGGTATTTTAGATACAGAATAACTCTTTTATGCAACTATTACATAAAATATAGGAAATAATTTTGTCCAAAAATCTCTGGACATTTGCCATTTTTAAATTTTTTTGTCAGGACACAACTGCCCAAAGAGGGACTGTCCTTCGCAAAGTTGGACAGGTGGTAACCCTATAGTGGCGGGAACAAAGAACACCTTTGTTTTGTGCCTTTGTTTAAAGTGAATCCTTGAAAAATATAAGATCCAATTTTAACATATGCTTTGGAGTCTCTGTACAGGTTTTTTAATATTCCAATAAACTGTACTAGAAATGCAAAAGCTTCTAAAGTTTTAAACAAGTAGTTCCAATTTACAGAATTAAAAGTTCTCTCTATTTCTAAGCTAATTATGGCCAATTTTTGTTCACTTATTTTGCTAAATCTAGGATAGTTACTACCCTTTTTATATTATCGTATGTTGATCTGTTGACTATAAATTGATCTTTATTAATTAACCTACTATACTTCTTAATCTTGTAGCAAAAATGGAATTAAATATTTTATAGTCTACATTTAATAATGAAATTGGTCTGTATGAGGAACCTAACTTATTATCATTTTCATGTATTATGTTATAAAAAGTGTGTACACGCCTGTTAAAATCCCAGGTTTTTTGATATAAAAATTGAGGCCCCAATAAATCATTTCAAAACTTTTCTCATCTTTAATGTGACCTATAACCTGCATAATTCAACTGAAAAACAAACAAACAAATCTGTTACGGGAAAAATATAAACAATAAAAACGTACAATGAGCTGGTTGCGTAAGTGTTCACACCCTTAAACTAATACTTGTTGAAGCACCTTTTGCTTTAATTACAGCATTCAGTCTTTTTGGGTACACATCTGCCATCAATTAAAGAGACTCTGATTCACCCCAAATAAAGTTCAGCTGTCCTAGTAGGATTTTCCTGACATTTACTCAGTTGCCTGCTACAGCAAATGCCATGGTTCACAGAGAGCTTACAAAGCATCAAAGGGATCTCGTTGAAAGGTATCAGTCATCAGAAGGGTACAAAAACTGTCCATAGCATTGGATATACCATGGAACACAGTGAAGACAGTCATCAAAAAGTGAAGAAAATGTGGGACAACAGTGACGTTGCAAAGAACTGGACGTCCCTCCAAAATTGATGAAAAGACCAGACAAAAACTGGTCAGGGAAGCTGCCAAGAGACCTACAGCAATACTGAAGGAGCTGCATGAATTTCTGGCAAGTACAGGTTGTGTACTACATGTGAAAACAATCTCCCGTATTCCCCATATGTCTGGCCTGTGGGGTAGGGTTGCAACATGGAAGCCTTTTCTTATGCAAAAAACATCCAGACCCAGATAAAATTTGCAAAACAATACATCAAGTCTCCCAAAAGCATGTGGGAAAATGTGTTATGGTCTGATGAGACCAAGGCTGAACTTTTTGGTCACAATTCCAAAAGGTATGTTTGGCGCAAAAACAACACTTCACATCACTAAAAGAACACCATCCCCACGGTGAAACATGGTGGTGGAGGTATCAAGCTTTGGGGTTGATTTTCTTCAGCTGGAACTGGGGCTTTAGTCAAGGTGAAGGGAATTATGAACAGGTCCAAATACCAGTCACTTTTGCCCCAAAACATTTAGGCGTCTGCTAGAACGCCGAAGATGAAGAGGAATTTCACCTTTCAGCACGACAATGACCCCAAGCATACATCCAAATCAACAAAAGAATGGCTTCACCAGATGAAAATTAAAGTTTTGGAATGGCCCGCCCAGACCTAAATCCAATAGAAAATCTCTGGGGTGACCTGAGGAGGGCTGTGCACAAGAGATGCCTTCTCAATTTGATTGATTTGGAGCACTTTTGCAAGAAAGAGTGGGTAAATACTGCCAAATCAAGATGTGCCATGCTGATAAGAGTCCTACCCATGAAGACTGAATGTTGTAATTAAATCAAAAGGTACTTCAAGTATTAGTTTAAGGGTGTGCACACTTTTGCAGCCAGCTTATTGGACACTTTTTTAAATATTTTTTCCCCTAACAGATTTGTTTGTTTTTCAATTGAATTGTACAGGTTATACATAGGTCACAATAGCCTGACATTTTAACAGGGGTGTGTACACTTTTTATATCCACTATATATATATATATATATATATATATATATATATATATATATATATATATATATATATATATATGTGTGTGTGTGTATGTGTGTGTGTTTATATGTGTATATATATATATATATATATATATATATATATATATATATATATATATATCTGTGTGTACATACACACAGATTACTATTGCAGCAAAGGAGTAAAAATCACAGGCAGTATAGGCAAGAGAAGCAAAAACCACACCTCAAAAAAGTAGCAGTACAATGTGGATATCACCATTTATGTGTATTTCTCTATTCTTGAAAGTATCATACAAGGATTGCTGTTATTGAATTATCACTTGTGACGTAGGCACATTTACATTTATATAAAAGTAATCAAACTGTATTAGTAAGTTAAAAATAAACACACATTATGCTTCACATATATTGCTATATATCTTATAATCTAAGCAACATTACATAAATTATTCACTCCCTGCCCCTTTTTTTAAACAAGAAACATCTTTATTACACCATTACTTAGAGCGTAAGCAATCATACAGTCATATAAGTGAAAACATACCACACAGACACAATCCAAGTTACAAGAATTTTACATCACAAACCATACTGTCACACTCCCAGTTGCAAGCATTATATATCACTTATAATCTACCCAATCGTTTTCAGTCAGACATTACATAGCTCATTTAAGTCCTGTCTTCTTTTAAAATTCATTCCTCCCTTGTATGTATTGTTCCCACAATTCCCATTTTTTTGTATGTAGTTTGCTCCTACCTTTTTCTAAACATCTCATTTCCAGTTGTTTTATCTCTGTTACTATATTCACTATTTCTAATATAGCTGGTTTAGATTTTGATTTCCATTTTCTCTTACTTGCTTTTTTGTCAGCAACCATAATTTGAGACAGCATTTCTAGGCAATTCCGATTCTGTAAAATCATCTCCCTTGTCACACCATTCTGCCCAGCCAGCATGTCCGACAGTGCATCCTGTAGGGAATCCTTAAAGTCTGCCAACTCACTGCACTCCCAGAAATATGTTCCCAATTACCTCTTTCTTCCCTGTCACACCACTAACATTTCCTATCTACCTGAGGAAGTATTCTCTGAAATCTACTTTGGGAATAAAAGAATCTATGTCAACATTCCCAAGCAAAAATCCTAAATCTTTTACATTTTGTTGCATATTTGGAAGACATGCATATATCCTCCCATTGTTTCTTTGTGAATTGCTTATCCACTCTTTCTACCCAATCCTTTCTAACCTCCTCTGATTGATTCTTATTGTTATCATGCAATATTTTATATGCTCTACTAATTATTCCTTTTTTAATGACAGCTTCTGTTCTAGAGTCTATTAAAAACTCTGCCAGTGCTGATCTTTCATTTAGGACCCGCTATTTCTTTCTCTTTGCTTATACTCTGATGTCAGTCCTTGATAGGGAAGGCAATCTCTAACCTGCAGTCCAAATAAATTCTTGGCATCTTCCCATTCTATCATCTTCCCTTTCTCACTTTTGTCACAGTATGCAACTGCAAGTTAATGTATGATGCAAAAGATAGGAACAAGACACAGGAGAGACAACTTCAGTCCTGAGGAGAATTACATTCCTTATGGATGCTCTGCTGAGATATGGGGAATGCTGCTGGAATCAGGTGGGGTTCTCACCAGCATCTTCAGACTCCTACAACAACTACAATCAGTTAATGTGGAAGGTTATAGGGTGTAACTCATTTTACTACATTATGCTAAAATGGATTGGACAATGCATATATCTTAATTGCATATTTCGTCATCAGATATGCCATAATCGTTAAATGCAGGAAAAAATCTGTACAGGATACATAGTCAATTTTGTCATTTTAACTGTGTGTGTAGAAATAATTTCACTTGTCAAGGGTGCTGTTTACCATATGTTCACATATTTCTTCACAGGGTCAGCATCGGAACAAAATTCATCCTCTGCCTGAGCATAGCAAGTTGATTTTGACAGCAGGATGGCTGTCGACGATGGCACCATAAATCTCATATTCATAACACAGCCTGTGGACAGTGGCACATCTTTACAAAGTACACTGGTAGTGCCCCTAATGCCACAGCAAGCGGATAACTCCTTAGGCAGTTACATAACTTCACGCACTCAGTAGAATGGTGACATTATTTTAAGGGGGGCTCACAGAGCTCAACACCTTGTTATTCACAGTCGGAACCCCTTCATAAACTACATTTCAGAGGTAGCAGTATGTACCATCACACTTGTATATGGAGGTGCTAGGAAAAGAGCTGTCACAGTTAGTTCCAAAGACATGTAATGCTTTGGATGCCCAGCACCAGGTGTGCCACGACATAGTTCAAGCCCAGGCTACTGCCTCAAAGAGTCGGGTATACATGGTTAGAGCACTGTAGCATATTCGTGAGGAATTTCACCAGTACATGGGAATAGTTGAGGCCAGGAACAATACCATGATAATGCTCATTTGCAGCATAGGTGCACATACAGCATCCATGGCAGCCTCCATGCAAAGACTCGTAAAGGCTTACTAGACTAACACTGGGAAAACAGGTGGCCATGGCTTGGGAGGTGTCTGCATGCATGCATGGTAGAAGACTAGGCCACACACCATATGCATCTCAAGGATGTGCTGCAAGCAGTCATGTGGATTCCTAAAGAAGAAAAAGGCAGCTAGGCTTCATCAGACTTCCACAAAATGTGGATGAGCTTCTCAATGAAAGACTAGGTCCAGCAGCATTGTTAGGTCAATGTCAAAGTTCTCCCTCATCTAATAGTTCCCACCATTGGAGCGACTGAGCATCAAGCTCCCATCCCAGCACTTCGTCTTGATCTGTGGGAAAATCACTCACACTTTCCTTAGGGGACATTGTGTATGACACCTTCTAAATATAAATTACAGTTCATAAATCAGTAAGTACACACACAGCTACTGCAGCACTTCTTACTTGAATCTGAAAAATACAAAACAAAGAATACCAAGGGGGGGGGGTTTGAAAAAATCAGTTATCCTAATGCAAATATTTGTGTGCTCATTAACAGTCAGCATAGTCTGATTTTATTTATTTATTTATTTATTGTCATTTGTTTTCCATGAAAGTCCGAATGGATAATTGTATCCATTTTCAGCAGAGGCCTGGAGAGAAAAGCTTCACAGATAAATGAATGGAAAATACATATGCATAGGTGACATTTTACATCATATTACAATATACTGTTAATGCATAGATTTTGACATGTATAATAGTAATGCATATATACCTTCTTTAAAACAAGATAATTACCATATCATGTAGCACCGAAATATGTTGACACTTTATAAGTGAGAGAATTTATTACTCACTCGTAAAGCAAATGTCAGAGTGGAAAAATTCAAACGGTGGATAAGAGGAAAGCATGAGAAAAAAGTGTTTGTTAGAGGTAATAAGTGGGGTAGATATGGGAGGCAGGAGAAATAATGAGTAAAAGCAAGATTTAGACTAAGAAAAACAATATTAAGAGAAGTAAAACCAAAGAAAAGCAGAGTTGGTATGTATATACATATTAGAGGAGAAGGAGGTAAAATTTTAGCCAGAAGAGCAGCAAGTGCAAAGCCAGAAGTCAGAGAGGAATTCTTTCAGTTGCAGTTTAAATAAATGAATGTTATGGTTTGCCCTGATTGGTGCAGGGATCATATTCCAAACTTTTGCTATACAGTGTGAGCACAGACTTAGTAGTTTTTGTAAGGCTTATAGATGTTCAGCAGATTTTTGTCAGAATGTCAGAGATGATGACCTGGGAGTTAGTGCTGGAGAATTGTACCTACAGTTGGGCAGAAAGTGGGATTAAATATCATTTTGTGTGTTAAGAGAAGTTAGGTGTAATTTAGTTGATGGGATCATTCTAACCAATTTAGAGTTTTTAGTGTGGAAGAGTGATGTGTTCAATGATTCATATGAGCTGCAAATCTAGCTACCTAGTTGTAACACTGTTCTTGTTTAGATTTTAGGGTGGTCTGGAAGTTAGTCAGAATGGGCGAACCAAAGAGATGAGGTGGTAGGTATGTAGTAGCAAGAGTGACTATGTTGGATATAGTAATGGATTTTTTTGGCTCTATAGCATTGCTATTTTTTGTAAGGTGTTTTTTACTTTGCTGTGTATGTGAAAGTCATATTTTAGGTTGTCATCTATTGCAAACCCCAGTATTTTTGTATGGGGCACTACTTCTATTAGCATTTTGTTTAGAAATGTGATCTTAAAGTTATTCTTCTTGTGGGTTAAGTGGTTTGGGGAAAAATAAAAGGAATTTGGTTTTCTTAAGATTAAGGAGGAGTTGGTGGTCACAAAACCAGTTTTGAATAGAGTTAAAGGCCCATGGTGTAATTTTTTTTTTTTTTTTACATTTTCTAGATTGTCTGTGAGACAGTTCTGGACACTGCAAATAAGTGTAATAGTCATGTGCACAACACCTGCTTTTCAACACTCAGTCTCCGCCAACATAACTAGTACTTGTGCTAGTTTCCCCTTAATACTGTACAAGTGATGACTCTTATTACTGTCCCTTCTGTGTGGTTCTCCAATTATGACAAATCTTCAGTCATTTAACTAAGGTAAACTTGAAGTGTTAAAATAAAGTAGCTAAATTTGCAGCTAGTCAGCCTCACAGATCTCATCACTGCTTTGCACTAAAAACTCTAAAATGGTTTGAACTTCCCCATCATCTAACTTGTACTCAGTTGGTATTAATGCACAGCATAATCTTTTTTCCCTCCACTTCCCCAGCTATTACTTCCCTACTATAGCACTATCTTCCACACTGTGACCCAGTCTTCTGACAAACAACTTATTTGTTATTCATAAACCTCAAAGATCAAGTAAACTTGGTCTGTATTCCATCTGTGTAGACAATACCTGGAACAGCATCAGTACATCCATTACCTCACCAATATACCTTTAAGTCTGTTCTAAAAGAGCATCTGTCTTACGTTTGGCTCTATTTTTGTTCTACACCAGCCTAAATTTTTTAAACTCAACATTCTTGCATTTTGAAGTCTTCTCTATCTATGTCTAGTTTCTTTCCACGCAATACTCTTGACACTCTTTTAGCCATCTTTTCCCCATATTTGTCATACACCTTCTGCTTTAAACTCATTTCTGAATATCTTTGCCATATAACTTGCTGTATCCATGAAAATCATAGTAAGACTGGAGGTTGGTATAATGGTTGTTTAGTAACAAAATTTCAAGACGCCACCACAGCAAATGTGATACTTAAAGTATCAGTGCGATAGATACATACTAATAAAATGTCACCTTAGGTTTTGATGTAAATGGCAATACACCCAAATTCCACCACGATAACAGTGTACCGTTGAGCACTTCAATTCCAAATTTAAAAACAATGTATCAGCGTATTTTTAAATGCTTAACGGCTGAAAGCCAGAACATCAGCACGATAAAAACGATGTTAAAAACCACCTTCAATTCATGTTAGAAATGGCAGTGCGGCCAAATATCACCACGCCAATGCTATATCGTTAAACTCTTTATTCCATAGCAAAATAAAAACAGAAGCTTCATGTAAGCGCTTTCGGGTTACAACAAACCCTTCATCAGATAAACAGTCATCATTCATAATGCCAGCATTTAAATAGTATAAATTGGCGCCAAAAATTCGCATTAAAGAAATACTAGCCATATTATGAATGTCATTACTAAAAACGCATAATAAAAGCAACAGATATCCATTCATAGTATATATGCTTAAATATTAATGTCATTCACAATTCATTATTACATATAAATAAATATCAAGATCAAATATTGTATCTGCAGCTGCAGTATCAAAAGATATATATATTATTAAAATCATATATAAAAAAGAAAGAAAGAAATAATTTCATGTCATATAATAAAATATATATTAATAAATATATGACAATAAACATTAAAATACTTTAAAAGTTTATATAAAATAAATAGTTATGGTTTATGTTTCAATGTCCTGTTGATCAAAAATGGCTTTATTGTTGTTCTATCATTTAGACCTTTCCCTTTGTCTGACTGCATGCGAATAATTCATGTATTCGTAAATGTGTTCTCTTACTCTCTCTCTTAATGTTCTATTGCAATTCTCTTATTTCATCATTGGCTGTTAATATAGCCCAATGTTTATCTATAATCTCTTTTATGTCATTATTATTATTAGAATAAGGAATATTCTGTCTAACTTTGGTATGTGATTGGTTATTATTCTTCTGTCTGTTAGCCTGTGAAACTATATTCTTTCTATAGTATGGTCTCCCTTTCCCATTTCTATCTATTCTAATAATAACAATGACATAAAAGAGATTATAGATAAAAATTGGGCTATATTAACAGCCAGTGATGAAATAAGAGAATTGGTAGGTTTGAGACCGAGTTATAGTTATCGCAATAATAAATCACTTAAAAGGTTACTATGTTATGAAAATAAGAATAACTATAGACCTAAAGTCTCCTCTAATAGACATGGAACTTTTCCATGCCGAGGATGTAATCAATGTTCATATATAATGGCAACTGATAAGTTTATACATCCAGACACTGAGAGGATATACTATTTTAAGCATTATGCTGACTGTAAAACTAGAGATATAGTATACCTAGCAAGTTGTCAGAAATGTCATTGCTTCTACATAGGCAAAAGCAGTAGAACATTAAGAGAGAGAGTAAGACAACACATTTACGCAATAAATCGTGAGGATGAAACTAATGCACTGGCTGAACATGTTTTAAATAATGGTATGGATCATAAATTTAATTTATGGTTATTGAAATAATTTTAAAAAGCAATAGATTAGGTAATATTAGGAATTATACTGAACAGGTAGAGAATATATGGATTATTCGCATGCAGTCAGACAAAGGGAAAGGTCTAAATGATAGAACAACAATAAAGCCATTTTTGATCAACAGGCCATTGAAACATAAACCATGACTCTTTATTTTTATATAAACTTTTAAAGTATTTTAATGTTTATTGTCATATATTTATTAATATATATTTTATTATATGACATGAAATTATTTCTTTCTTTCTTTTATATATGATTTTAATGATATATATATCTTTTGATACTGCAGCTGCAGATACAATATTTGATCTTGATATTTATTTATATGTAATAATGAATTGTGAATGACATTAATATTTAAGCATATATACTATGAATGGATATCTGTTGCTTTTATTATGCGTTTTTAGTAATGACATTCATAATATGGCTAGTATTTCTTTAAGGCGAATTTTTGGCGCAAATTTATACTATTTAAATGCTGGCATTATGAATGATGACTGTTTGTCTGATGAAGGGTTTGTTATAACCCGAAAGCGCTTACATGAAGCTTCTGTTTTTATTTTGCTATGGAATAAAGAGATCTGAAGTAGGAGATTCATTTGTCTGCAACCTGTGGGTTATGGATCCGACATCGGATCCGAACCGGCATGGTTTACCAGCTATGGATCCAAGCTCTCAGCTCCTCCCCTCACCCATAATGCCCTGCTCTCCCTACATGACCTCAGATCTTGTTTGCCGCGCTGGTGACCAGATTTGTGTTCCTAAGCTCTTCAGCTAAGTGCAGTTTTCTAGTGTTTACAGTGTTTAAAATTGTAATTTTGTGTGAAAGTTGTGAGAAAGTTTAGGTTTCCCTGTTACTTGATTATACTTTTTAGTGTTTTAAATTTATTTTTACTTTCCCTCCCCTCGCTGGTAGCGTAGTGTGTGTTTGGGCCTGTGTGTGCTTTAGTTACTTTTGCTTTTACCCTAGTTTAAGTAACTTTTTTTGTGTACTTTGGGATGTCTGAACAACCCAAAGCAGTGTTTCTAAGTGCTCGAGTGTGGCCATAAGCTTTCCCCGGCTGATGGCCACACTGGTCGATGCTTGGGGTTGAACACCTCACTTCTGGATGTTCCATTTGTGCAGGGTTCAACCCCAGGGCATTGAAGGAGCGGAGGTCCAAGCTTGTCTTGGTGGGTCTTTTGCCACCGGACTCGGCTCCGGCCTCCGCTCCTTCGGGGGTAACCGTTTCAACGGTTGTCTCCTCTCCAGCTCCCCCTCCTCCTCCTGGGACTCAACCTCCCTGTAGTGGTTCGGAGGAGAGGGAAGCTAGAAAGAAGGACCGGAGGGAGAAGCACCATAAGCGGCGGGCCGAGACCTCTGTTTCGGCCCCACCAGCCAAGCGGGCTTCTCCTCCGGCCTCCTTGTCTGCTGGCTCTCCCCCTCCTCGGCTCCGGTCTCCTGTGTGTTTTTCACCGGGACCTGAGGAGGAGGAGACCCGATCTCCGTTGAGGCTAAACAGGAGGCACTCAAGGCCTACCTCGGTAGCCTCGTCGAGATCAACCTATAGCCTGTCAGACGTTGATCTGGACCGGATGATGAGAAGGTTCATCCAGGCCCAGATGCAGATGGGAGTGCTCTTGCCTCCCCTCTGGGGAGCTCGACCCCTTTTCAAGCCAATTGCTCCTTCTCCGACCCGCTACCGGGTTCGAGCAGTTGGAGCCGAGCAGCCGAGCCGGGGTGGGTCGGCGCCGATAGTACTTGGTACTTCGGATCCGACCCTGCCCTCAAGTGCTTCGGATCCGACCTCTCGGAGCCTGGATCCGAGCTTCGGATCCGGGGGGATCAGTGCTCCTTCGGCGCCGTCTGTGTCGGAGCGCACTGTCTCTTCGGATCCGAGTGCTTCGGCGCCGGCTCCGATCCACTCCTCGGATCCGAGGGGGAGCCGATTGTCGGATCCTTTAGTCGAGGTCGGCTCCCCTTCGGCTTTTAATGTAGTGGAGAGGGCCCTGTTGAGGGTCTCCGGACCCCCGGCACTTTCTTCGTCTCCGTCCCGCGCTCCATCTGCACTGGGTCAGGCTTCCACCATCCGGCCCTTGGGACAGCCTGCTCCTTTGCCCCAAGCTGTCACTGTTTGCGAGGAGTCCTCTGACAGCCCCCCGGAGGATGTTCCCCGCAAACATACGTGCAAAAGGAGGCACATTGACTCCCCCGAGTCTCTCACTGAAGACACGGATTTGGAGGAAGGGGAAGGCTCCCCAAGGTCACCCCCCGAGGATGTCTCATTTGGAGACATCATGGAAATGCTCCGCATAAGGGGGGGGTCTGCCCCCAAGTCTTCCTCGGACGAGTCCGTGTTCTTGGAGGCATTTGAAGCGGGCCCGTCTACCTCTTGGGTGTCCCCTCCTGCCGACCCCCTGGTGGACCTCATTACCACCAGGGCGTGGAAGGAACCGGACACCGTGGAGCCAATCCCAAAAAGGCCTGACCGTATTCTCAGTCCCCCGGCTGACTGTGCCCATTGGAGTAAGGGGCCTCCTGTAGATGCCATGTTGACGGCGGCGGCCACCAAGAGGGAACTTGCTCAGGAGAGTCCCTCAGTCCATCCCCCGAGCAAGGAGTCTCGGATGATGGACCGCTTGGGGAAGCGGATGTTTAGTTCAGCGACCTTCTCTGTGAGGGCGCTGAACTATCTGGCACACGTGATTAGGATGCAGCGCGATCTTATAAAAGAATACGCTGCATCCCCCCCAGAGTCCATGTCGGAGGAGGACAAAGTGCTGCACTCCACCCGCATGGCCACTCTCAGGTCCGTCACTAATACCTCTATGCGGCTACTGTCCCATGCTACGGAAGGTGCCGCTAGAGCCGCAGGGGCAGGCCTAGTTACTAGACGTCAGGCCTGGCTCCGTCATTGCGATTTCTCAGAGCCCTTCAAGGCATCATTTGCGAACACCCCCTTCGATGGTTCTGCCCTCTTTGGCAAAACTGTTCGCGACACTTTGACCCAGAGCGAGAAGGACGGGAAGACGCTTTCTGCCGTCGGAATCCGCTTCTCTGCACCCCAGAGGCCCTATTCTAGGAACCAAAAGGGTCAGAAGAAGATGTGGTTCCGGAAGTCGCAGCAATCCCAGCCTGCTCCGGACAACCAGTCCTTCCGTGGCAGAGGAGGACAGGGAGGATGCCGCCCTAGGGGCAGAGGGGATCCTAGGAACTTCGGGTCCAGAGAACCCTTCTCTGAACGGCCCGCGCAGCAGCCCTGAGGGGTTGCCCGGCTGCTCCACTCTGGAGGCAGTCGGGGACATTCGAGCACCTAGCGGCATGGGAGTCCATAACATCAGACCGCTGGGTTCTCCAGATTATATCCAGAGGATACCGTATCCCCTTTCTTCACTTGCCAAAATTGAAGTCCCTCCCCGACGTTCCACCCGGTCAGTGGGAGGCCGCTTTGGCAGAAATTGGCCATCTGCTAAAGAAAAGAGCCATCCAGCCCGTCCCCCCAGATCGGATCAGGGTTCTACTCCAGGTTCTTTTAGTGCCAAAAAGACGGGGATCTAAGACCAATTTTAGACCTTTCACTCTTGAACCTGGCAGTTCCCAAGGAGAAGTTCGAATGGTCACGTTGCAGTCTATTCTCCCCCTTCTGGGAGAAAATCACTGGATGTGCTCCATAGACCTCAAGGATGCGTACTACCACATACTAATGGACAGGTGCTCCAGGAGGTTTCTCCGCTTCCGGCTGGGAGCCAGTCACTACCAATTCCGGGTCCTTCCCTTTGGTCTCACCACAGCCCCCAGGGTGTTCACCAAAGTATTAGCAGTGGTAGCGGCCCACCTGAGGCTTCAGGGGGTGCAGGTCTTTCCTTACCTGGACGACTGGCTTCTCACCGCCCCAACAAGGCATCTACTTCTCTTGGCGCGAGACTCCTTTCTCCATCTTGCTCCACGCCTGGGCATCACGATAAACACAAAAAAATCCAACCTAGCACCCACTCAGCTCATAGATTTTATAGGTGCCAGGTTAGACACGAGGAGACTGAGAGCCTTCCTCACAGCGGACAGAGTGCAAAGCCTACAGCTCCAGGTGCGGGCCATTCTCCACTCAAATTCAGTTCCGGCGGAGTTGGTCCTGAGGGCCCTAGGGTCCATGGCGGCAGCGATTGCGCTTCTTCCTCTCGCCAGATTCAATATGCGTATCCTTCAATGGACTCTCATGGTTCAGTGGTCGTATCTTGCTCTTCCTATGCATCATCCCATTGCGGTCAGCAAAGTGTGCAGGCGGTCCCTCCTGTGGTGGCTACACTCTCCAGATCTCCACGGAGGCCACCCCTTTTGTGCCTCTCCCCCTCTCGCCACGGTGACCACGGATGCCTCCCGCCTCGGGTGGGGGGGGGCATTTTGCAGGCCGGACGGTCCAAGGCACGTGGGAAGATTCAGAGACCTTGCTGCATATCAATGTCCTAGAGATGAGAGCAGTGCTCTTAGCGTTGCTAGCACTTCAGGCCTTTCTTCCCTTGGGAACAATTGCGATTCAATCGGACAACATGTCTGTTGTCTGGTATATCAACAAACAGGGAGGAACCAGGTCTTACCCCCTTTGTCGAGAAGCCATGAGAGTGTGGGAATGGGCTATCTCCACCAACCGCTTTCTCATAGCAACGCATATTCCGGGTCGGTCCAACATCCTGGCGGACAAACTCAGTCGCACCATTCTCACCCCCTACGAGTGGTCTCTCAATACTCAGGTAGCGGAACGCATCTTCGCACAGTGGGGAACTCCTTGTTGCGATCTTTTTGCATCTCCCTCAAACACCAAATGCGACAGTTTTTTCGCCCTGATACCTCCTCCCGGAGGTTCTCCAAGAGACGCTCTGGTGCATGCTTGGCCACCCGGTCTTCTTTATGCTTATCCCCCTTTGCCTCTGATGCTCCAAGTTCTTCAGAAAGCCTCTCGGTTGGGGTGCAGAATGATCCTCATTGCTCCCTTTTGGCCTCGACAGATCTGGTTCCCCTTCCTAAGGTCTCACTCAGTGAATCCTCCTTGGATTCTAGATCCCATTGCGGATCTGATTTCTCATCCATCCCACCTATCCCCTCCGAACTTGGACAACCTCAAGCTGACCGCTTGGCTGCTCCAGTTCCACTCCTGATCAGGACCTCCGGTATTTCGTCCCCTGTTAAGGCCATCCTGGTGGCAGCTCACAAGCCATCCACTAGGAAAGTCTACCGTAGCAAGTGGAAGCGGTTCTCTTTGTGGGCGAAACAGCAAGGCCTAAACCCTTCACAGTTCCTCTCCTTTTGGTGCTTGACTTCTTAACCACTCTTTTTAATGATGGTGCCAGCAGTTCCACGGTCAAAGTACAGCTTGCAGCAATTTCTCATTATCACATTGGTCATGACTCCAGTCCACTGATGTCTGCCAAATTGTGTAAGATTTTCCTTAAAGGTACCTTTCTTCTCAGGCCCCTATAAAGCAAGCGGTTCCTCCTTGGGACCTTTCCTTAGTTCTGCAGGCCTTGACCGCTCCCCTTCAACCTGCGGCTACTGTAGATCTGAAATTCTTATCTTTCAAGACTGCCTTCTTAGTGGCCATTACTTCGGCCAAGAGAGTCTCAGAGCTTCAAGCATTATCAGCTAAACCTCCGTACTTGGTCTTTCATCCGGACCGTGTTTTCCTCAGGACCAACCCGTCCTTTCTTCCTAAGGTAGCTTCTGAAGCAAACATTAATCAATCCATTAACCTCCCTGTTTTCTTCCCCAAATATCAAAACAAGGGTGAGTACAAGCTTCACTCCTTAGACGTTCACAGGCAACTTAGATTATATCTAAACAGGACTGCTGGTCATAGGCAATCCGACCAGTTGTTCATTTCCTTTGCTAAATTTAATTTGGGCAAGCCAATTTCCAAAGTCTCATTATCTCGCTGGATTTCACAATGTATCTTACTAGCTTATCAAGCTTTGGGAAGGCCCGCACCGGAGGGTGTACATGCCCATTCAACCCGGTCAGTCTCTACCTCGGCCGCCTTTAAGGCTAGGATTCCTCTAGATGATATTTGTGCAGCAGCCACGTGGGCTTCATCTCATATTTTTATTTCCCACTACAAGTTGGATCTTGCATCTAGAGGTAGAGCATCCTTTGGCTCCGCGGTGCTCCGGAATATCCTTCCATGATGGCCCAAGATTCAGGTAGCTGGGGACTCTGTCCCACAGGTTGCAGACAAATGAATCTCCTACTTCAGATTTAGAAGTTATGTACTCACCATAACGTTCCATCTGAGTAGGTGTATTCATTTGTCTGCAACCATCCCGCCCTCCTATCCCCCTGGCCTTTCAGTTTCCTGCATATGTTGTGTTACCCTTTTCAGGGTGTTTATGCTGTTGGCAAACTCGATCTGAGGTCATGTAGGGAGAGCAGGGCATTATGGGTGAGGGGAGGAGCTGAGAGCTTGGATCCATAGCTGGTAAACCATGCCGGTTCGGATCCGATGTCGGATCCATAACCCACAGGTTGCAGACAAATGAATACACCTACTCAGATGGAACGTTATGGTGAGTACATAACTTCTAATTTAACGATATAGCATTGGCGTGGTGATATTTGGCCACACTGCCATTTCTAACATGAATTGAAGGTGGTTTTTAACATCGTTTTTATCGTGCTGATGTTCTGGCTTTCAGCCGTTAAGCATTTAAAGATACTCTGATACATTCTTTTTAACTTTGGAATTGAAGTGCTCAATGGCACACTGTTATCGTGCGGAATTTGGGTGTATTGCCATTTACATCAAAACCTAAGGTGACATTTTATTAGTATGTATCTATCGCACTGATACTTTAAGTATCACATTTGCTGTGGTGGCGTCTTGACGTTTTGTTACTGGATTACTTTATTTTTTCTGCTGGACGCCTTTAATCTACTTCTGCTGTTTTGTTTGCTTATAATGGTTGTTTACCTCACAAACACAAGGTACAGGATTTGATTTTCACAAATGGGAAACTGACTAGGCTTAAAATAGCTCAAAAGGAAGTTCATAGGATCATAGGAAGTTACTAGGCTATTGGCCCTGAAGCCCTTATAAGCCTAACTAAGAGTTTAGTTCATGTTTAGACAAGTCAACACCTAAAGTCCCTGTCCAGCAGGAACACACATGAAATCCCGAGGGTGTGTTTTCTGTTTCCCATCCAGTTATCCAGGTTGTGCTTAAAAAGGAATAATGAGGTGCTCAGCTTGACGTGGAGAGGGAGTCTCTTCCACAGATGGGGGAGTCTGTGGGACACAAATCTGTCCTGCCAACAAGTCCTATTGATGTCACGGACCAAGTTGAGGTTGCACGTGTGGGTTACTTGAGTGGAGCTTAACTTGAGGAAATGCAGCAGTCCCATCAAGACGGGGCTGAGATTGCTTTGTATGCCAGACAGAGGTCATCTCTGAGGAGTCTGCATGTTCCTGAGTAGAGGAACAGGGCTTTTAGCCTATCTATGTAGGGTAGATGTTTGAGGCCCTGGATTCTTCTGGTGAGGAACCTCTGTGGTCTCAAAAGCTGCTGCACGTGCTTTGCGAGGTACATGCCGAAGGGGGTGTTGTACTCAATAATTAGCCTTATGAGGGAAGAATGCAGGGATGTTACTACCTTCTTGACATTGGATGAGATAACCTTACTTATGAGGTGGGCCATGTAGAAAGCTTTCCATACAACGGAAGTAGCATGGTGGTCAAACGTCAGGGTGCTATCAACCTGGGTGCCGAAATCCCTCACGACTGATTGTGTGCTTAGGACGCTATTAATTTGATAATGTGGTGACATCACTCTCCCCAAAGGGGATGATGTATTTTTTGGCATTCAGCTTAAGGCCATGTTTCTGGCACCAGTCATTTGTTTGGGTGGGACTCTCTTGGAGGCCGTCTACATAACTTGGGGAATTGATGACAGTGCCTAGTTTGTGGTCATCTGCATACTTGGTCAACCATAGCCCACTTGTTTTGGCCTGCACCTCAGAGAAGTATATCCTGAATAACAGAGGCCCCAAGACCGATCCCTGGGGTATGCCGCTCATTACAGGTCTACTGCCTGAGGTAGCTTCCCCTGTTTTGATTAAGTGGGTTCTGTCAGTGAGCCAGTTTGCTATCCATCTGATAACATATGGATTGATGCCTAGTTGAGAGGGTTTATCTATTATGCCCGAATGGGGAATAGTGTCAAAGGCTTTGGCCAAGTCAAGGTAGGCCATGTGCACCGTCTTCCCCTCGTCCATGGCTTTGGTGACTGTCTCAAAGAAGTTGACCAGATTTAACAGACATGCCCTCTCCTTGATAAAGCCAAATTGTGTGGGGTCGAGTGTTTGGAGGTTACCGATATCCCTGTTAATGAGGTCCATGAAAATCCATTCCATGCCCTTGCAGATCAGGCTGGTTAGGCTGATGTAGCTATATTTTCCTGGATCGGTGGACACTCCACGTTTGTGTAAAGGGATGACAGTGGCTGTCCTCCACTCGGCTGGGACAAAGCTGGTACTTGGTTGAATAGGTTGCCTAATGGTGCTGCACGTTTATGCCTGAGTTCATGTAGGATGCAGCCTGAGATGTTTTCGGGTCCCATGGAGGCTGTATTTCTTGGCTTTGATAGGGCAGCGGGGACCTGTTCCTGAGGGATAAGAGGAGGGGGGCAGGTACTGGGGATGGTCTGATTTACTGATGGGGGGTGTGGGAGAGGGGTGAAGTTTTTGCTGAATCTATCAGCCGGTAGGTTGGCTATAGCTACAGCATTTGTGTATGTGGTGTCCTTGACCACCACTTCTGAACAGATCTAGGTGCTTCCTTTGAGATTGTGAACATATGTGAAGATGGCCTCATGATTGTCTCTAGTAGATGCGGCCAGTTTGGACTTGAAGTTGGCTTTAAAGGATTTCACTAGTGCTCTTATTTGCTTGTTCAGGCTAAGGAGAGATTGCTTCCAATTGGGCACCTGCGCCGCCTTGGTCCTGTACAGCAATTTTTTCCTTTTTTTACATAGTTCATTTATTGCAGATGTCCACCAGACAGGTGTACTCTTCCGTGCGGAGGATGATTTTGTCCTGTCAGGTATTCCTGATTCCATGCATCTATATAAGTGCTTGTATAGTAAGTCCAGTGTTTAACAATCCAATATCAAAC
This sequence comes from Protopterus annectens, assembly GCF_019279795.1. Classification (NCBI taxonomy): domain Eukaryota; kingdom Metazoa; phylum Chordata; order Ceratodontiformes; family Protopteridae; genus Protopterus; species Protopterus annectens. Next base: position 462,930,920 of record NC_056750.1, read on the forward strand.
TTACTTAGAACAACATTTAGTAGTCTACAGATTCTGGACATGTTCAACTGGCTTACATTTATATTGTATCTATATATCAGTGTATTAATTGCAATATTGTGTTAGTTAATTTCTATAGTTTATATTTTGTGGAGCTTTTGTCCCTGGGCCTCCACTGAAAATGGGTACTGGTATCTAACTGGACTTTCCTGGTAAACACATGTTAAGTAAATAAAATAAAATGTACTGGTATGAAAACCAACATTTTTATTGCTGAAAAGAAAATAAAGGCTGATGTACAGTGCAAGTTGACCATGCACCACACAGCACAGCCCACAAGTAACGCTTACCTCACTTATTATTTGTGTAACTGTTTTTTATCCAGTGTTACTGAGTGTCATGATCCTTATCTGTGGACTAGATGCTGCCACTTTGCCTGTACAGCCATATACCATACACAGGCATTTTGGCAGGGTTACTGTGTTAGTAGTGTTTGTGGCCACCTTCATTATAGGAACAAGAGAAGGAGCTGCACTGCTTTTATCACTGACTGGCTTTGACAGTTGCACACCAGAATGGCATATTATCATGTGGTACAGAAAGAACCTATCAGTAAATATCCTGCATGCATTAGCAGGATCATACTGAAGGGCACCACCAGACTTGTCCAGGTAATGAAAATGGACTTTGACCAGATCAAAAATTTGCTCAGTGACTATTCACGTTTGGGAGAGGGAAGTGTTGGAGCACTTCTTTGCAGCTCCCTGGGGGTTATGGACTGGTATCATTAGTCGAGGTTTGTGTGGGTAGCCTGCTTTACATGGGAATAAAAACAGAGAGAGGACGCATAACAGAAAGGGGGGTGACTCAGTAGTACCTACACCACTCAGCAGATACTTTAATGCCTATGATAACGAACATTAGAATGCTTTGCATTGACTAACTAGGTGACCAAGAGGAATCCTACTATGTAGAAATTGGCAGTATAGTGAATTTGTGTGTCAAATATGGAAATCGTGAGTGCTGTAAGGATGCTGGGCTGACTTGTTGGTGATGCATCCCCATGCATCACACACTTCCTTGCGGTTGATTGTATGGTAGCCCTTCCTTTTCTGATACTACTTCCACCATAGTCAGATGGGACTATAATGGAAATATGAGTGTAATGTATTGCATGAAGCACCTCAGGAAAGTGTGCCATCCTGTAGAAGGAATACAGGGTACTGGATCAGTCCAGAGGTGTCAATGGAAAATGTACTGATCCATATGTGACAAGGTTATGTTAAGGAATTGCTGAAGTATCCCCAAGGCAGAAGCCTGTGAGATACCAAACATATCCTCAGTTTGTCTCTGGAGGGTCTCAGTGGTATGTATAGTGAGAGGTATACATACCTTTGTATCCACAGGTAAAGGAAGGTCATGCACTCCCCCAGTCCCCCATCTTAGGGCCATACAAACTCACTAAAGCTGATACTATATCCCTGTTCACTCTAAATAAAACTTCCTGATCAGTAAAGTTCAGATACGTTAGCTTTTGCCTGTATTATCATCTTGGCTAGTGGGTACCACTAAGCATACCTGGTTTTGGTGTGACTGAGATGAGCACCTCAGAACAGGAAAGAGTTAAGCTAGCAGCAGACCCAAGCATCTTCGCAGACTGAAAAATAGTTGAAAAGGTGTGATTTCTTACAAGCTATATGTGCATGGCATAGATGCACATCAGAAAGCGACTATGAATCATACAAAAATAGGAAGATTTTTCATCCATTCTTCATTTACATCTCTTCATACTGTCAGTTGCACAGTACTTTCTCATTCTGCGTGAAACCTCTGCACCTAAGCATATGTGGTGTCTTTGAATCACTCCTTAGTTGCGCATAGGTATAGCAAGATTTTGCACTTGGTGCGCATAACTAGGATGGGGAATATAGCCCTTACAATATTGCTCTTGCAATATAGTCATTTTTTCTGAGTACATTATGAAATAATAAAAGTGATAGTTACTGTGTTTCACAGCCAAGCCTAACTTTCTTCCTTTGTTAAGGAAATGTTCTACTTTGAAAAATGACCTTCCATACTAGACTGGAAAATGTTCAAAAGTTTACTTCATAAGAAGGGATCATAAAAAATGTGTGTTTATATACACTGATCAAAGAGAAGACATCCAGAGTATTGCACTCCATAGTTATTCCTTTTTTTACTCTACATTTATTGTCAAAACAGAGAAGAAATTGACAGGACTTCTTCAGTTTAGTAGATGCATTTTTTTTCCAGACCCAGGAGTTTTTTCTGCCCCAAAGGGAGATTTTATATTCATCATGCAAAATTACATCCCACATTATAGTACTATGTAAATGTTGAAGTATGTGAGTAAAATTATGAAAAACATGTAAGTAATGCGCACACATTTTATCTTGATAGTGAAGCCACACAACTGAAGGATTGTTATGCGTGATGCAGTTTTTTATTGTAGCTGTTCCTCTACTGCACCTTATGAATGTAACTTGCCTTGATTTGTAAATGCTAAAAGAATGTTGTCCAGTACATGTGGCACTTACTACATCACAAAATTACTATAATGCAGAGAGAAGGTAGTGGTTTGATTTAAGTTTATTGCATCAAAAATGTCTCAATTTCTTCAAAAAATTTTTCATAGGCATTTATTGCATGGACTAATTCAGCACTAATAAATGCTTAAGTGCATGCAGTGTGCTTTGCTCTCTTGATGGGAGAAGAATGAGGTGGACTGGAAGAAGGGAAAATTTTGCACATGTACTCTAGTGGTAGAATACAACACATTTTACAGATAATAAAATAAAAACAAATGTCCGACAAGGCAGTAGGTAGACTTTAATATAAAACAATAAAAAGGTAAGTGCTTTTGTAGAGCAATCTACTTCCTCAGACCATGAAATAACAATGACAAAAGCACATTTTATATAAATTCAGAAACATCCCAGCCAATAAAATAATGCCATAAAAACACATGCCCCGGGATTCATGAACCTTGCGCCAGGCGCCCGCATAGCGTCGGCGTTATAAAGCCAAATATGGCCACCGAGCAATTCAGGTATGAAGCAATCCCACGTGCACTACCGGCGGCGCGGACCTCGCCGCCCGGCGTAGGTATGCTAATCACACTGTGTGCGGTATTGCACCATGCAAATGAAGGCAAATAGCGATCCACGGTTGGGCAGGCGTAGCGAAGAGGGCAATGTAAACCAAAAAAAAACGGTTTACATTTACCCAAACATGACCAAGGAGTAATGGAAGGCTGTCAACGTCAGGTATCATACAGGTGCAATATGCCAATGGCGAAAGGCACCGAGAATGTCCAAAGAAAACATGCACAAACTGTAAATAATGACATAAATGTTATGTACGCAGAAACCACAGCAGAACCCCCGGATATGTGCACAGAAGGTGCAAAACAATGAAATAATATGAGAATGTCCTAAAAGAGCAGTATAATACACATCAGATGCACAGCCACCACACACCATAGTATGTATGGAAAGCCTCAACCCCAGCGCAAGGGTTGTCAAGGAGTGGCGGCAGTGTTCGGCGCCGTAACCATGTATTAGCAGTCAATGCCATGCAAATGAGGCAGATAATAGTGAATCGCAAAACCGGCGCCGGTGTAAGGATGGAGCAAACGGCGCAGCGGTAGTACACCGAGGAGTGGCCTACACGGGATACATGTCAATCGCAGAGGGGTGTGCCACTGTAGGAGGAAGCATATTGGAGGCCAGCAAACATGGGCTGTACAATGCACATCACAGCAGCAGGATCGGCGTGCGAGGAAATAGATGCGCTGAGAGTACATAATGCCTGCATAGATGCATGTGCACGAGGACCTCACCCATAATGCCCTGCTCTCCCTACATGACCTCAGATCTTGTTTGCCGCTGGTGACCAGATTTGTGTTCCTAAGCTCTTCAGCTAAGTGCAGTTTTCTAGTGTTTACAGTGTTTAAAATTGTAATTTTGTGTGAAAGTTGTGAGAAAGTTTAGGTTTCCCTATTACTTGATTATACTTTTTAGTGTTTTAAATTTATTTTTACTTTCCTCCTCGCTGGTAGCGAGTGTGTGTTTGGGCCTGTGTGTGCTTTAGTTACTTTGCTTTTACCCTAGTTTAAGTAACTTTTTTGTGTACTTTGGGATGTCTGAACAACCCAAAGCAGTGTTTTCTAAGTGCTCCGGTGTGGCCATAGCTTTCCCCGGCTGATGGCTACACTTTCGGTTAGATGCCTTGCGGTTGCACACCTCACTTCTGGATGGTCCATTTGTGCAGGTTCAACCCCAGGGCATTGAAGGAGCCGGAGGTCCAAGCTTGTCTTGGTGGGTCTTTTGCCACCGGACTCGGCTCCGGCCTCCGCTCCTTCGCAACCGTTTCTACGGTTGTCTCCTCTCCAGCTCCCCCTCCTCCTCCTGGGACTCAACCTCCCTGTAGTGGTTCGGAGGAGAGGGAAGCTAGAAAGAAGGACCGGAGGGAGAAGCACCATAAGCGGCGGGCCGAGACCTCTGTTTCGGCCCCACCAGCCAAGCGGGCTTCTCCTCCGGCCTCCTTGTCTGCTGGCTCTCCCCCTCCTCGGCTCCGGTCTCCTATGTGTTTTTCACCGAGACCTGAGGAGGAGGAGACCCGATCTCCGTCGAGGCTAAACAGGAGGCACTCAAGGCCTACCTCGGTAGCCTCGTCGAGATCAACCTATAGCCTGTCAGACGTTGATCTGGACCGGATGATGAGAAGGTTCATCCAGGCCCAGATGCAGATGGGAGTGCTCTTGCCTCCCCCCCCTCTGGGGGGGAGCTCGACCCCTTTTTTCAAGCCAATTGCTCCTTCTCCGACCCGCTACCGGGTTGGAGCAGTTGAGCCGAGCAGCTTCGAGCCGGGGTGGGTCGGCGCCGATAGTACTTTGGTACTTCGGATCCGACCCTGCCCTCGAGATGCCGGATCCGACCTCGGAGCCTGGATCCGAGCTTCGGATCCGGGGGATCAGTGCTCCTTGGCCCGCCTGTGTCGGAGCACTGTCTCTTCGGATCCGAGTGCTTGGCGCCGGCTCCGATCCACTCCTCGATCGAGGGGGAGCCGATTGTCGGATCCTTTAGTCGAGGTCGGCTCCCCTTCGGCTTTTGATGTAGTGGAGAGGGCCCTGTTGAGGGTCTCCGGACCCCCGGCACTTGCTTCGTCTCCGTCCCGCGCTCCATCTGCACTGGGTCAGGCTTCCACCATCCGGCCCTTGGGACAGCCTGCTCCTTTGCCCCAAGCTGTCACTGTTTGCGAGGAGTCCTCTGACAGCCCCCCGGAGGATGTTCCCCGCAAACATACGTGCAAAAGGAGGCACATTGACTCCCCCGAGTCTCTCACTGAAGACACGGATTTGGAGGAAGGGGAAGGCTCCCCAAGGTCACCCCCCGAGGATGTCTCATTTGGAGACATCATGGAAATGCTCCGCATAAGGGGGGGGGGGTCTGCCCCCAAGTCTTCCTCGGACGAGTCCGTGTTCTTGGAGGCATTTGAAGCGGGCCCGTCTACCTCTTGGGTGTCCCCTCCTGCCGACCCCCTGGTGGACCTCATTACCACCAGGGCGTGGAAGGAACCGGACACCGTGGAGCCAATCCCAAAAAGGCCTGACCGTATTCTCAGTCCCCCGGCTGACTGTGCCCATTGGAGTAAGGGGCCTCCTGTAGATGCCATGTTGACGGCGGCGGCCACCAAAGGGAACTTGCTCAGGAGAGTCCCTCAGTCCATCCCCGAGCAAGGAGACTCGGATGATGGACCGCTTGGGAAGCGGATGTTTAGTTCAGCGACCTTCTCTGTGAGGGCGCTGAACTATCTGGCACACGTGATTAGGATGCAGCGATCTTATAAAGAATACGCTGCATCCCCAGAGTCCATGTCGGAGGAGGACAAAGTGCTGCACTCCACCCGCATGGCCACTCTCAGGTCGTCACTAATACCTCTATGCGGCTACTGTCCCATGCTACGGAAGGTGCCGCTAGAGCCGCAGGGGCAGGCCTAGTTACTAGACGCCAGGCCTGGCTCCGTCATTGCGATTTCTCAGAGCCCTTCAAGGCATCATTTGCGAACGCCCTTCGATGGTTCTGCCCTCTTTGGCAAAACTGTTCACACACTTTGACCCAGAGCGAGAAGGACGGAAGACGCTTTCTGCCGTCGGAATCCGCTTCTCTGCACCCCAGAGGCCCTATTCTAGGAACCAAAAGGGTCAGAAGAAGATGGTTCCGAAGTCGCAGCAATCCCAGCCTGCTCCGGACAACCAGTCCTTCCGTGGCAGAGGAGGACAGGGAGGATGCCGCCCTAGGGGCAGAGGGGATCCTAGGAACTTGGTCCAGAGAACCTTCTCTGAACGGCCCGCGCAGCAGCCCTGAGGGGTTGCCCGGCTGCTCCACTCTGGAGGCAGTCGGGGACGCCGAGCACCTAGCGGCATGGGAGTCCATAACATCAGACCGCTGGGTTCTCCAGATTATATCCAGAGGATACCGTATCCCCTTTCTTCACTTGCCAAAATTGAAGTCCCTCCCCGACGTTCCACCCGGTCAGTGGGAGGCCGCTTTGGCAGAAATTGGCCATCTGCTAAAGAAAAGAGCCATCCAGCCTGTCCCCCCAGCTCGGATCGGGGTTCTACTCCAGGTTCTTTTAGTGCCAAAAAGACGGGGATCTAAGACCAATTTTAGACCTTTCACTCTTGAACCTGGCAGTTCCCAAGGAGAAGTTCCGAATGGTCATTGCAGTCTATTCTCCCCCTTCTGGGAGAAAATCACTGGATGTGCTCCATAGACCTCAAGGATGCGTACTACCACATACTAATGGACAGGCGCTCCAGGAGGTTTCTCCGCCGCTGGGAGCCAGTCACTACCAATTCCGGGTCCTTCCCTTTGGTCTCACCACAGCCCCCAGGGTGTTCACCAAAGTATTAGCAGTGGTAGCGGCCCACCTGAGGCTTCAGGGGGTGCAGGTCTTTCCTTACCTGGACGACTGGCTTCTCACCGCCCCAACAAGGCATCTACTTCTCTTGGCGAGACTCCTTTCTCCATCTTGCTCCACTGGGCATCACGATAAACAAAAAAATCCAACCTAGCACCCACTCAGCTCATAGATTTTATAGGTGCCAGGTTAGACACGAGGAGACTGAGAGCCTTCCTCACAGCGGACAGAGTGCAAAGCCTACAGCTCCAGGTGCGGGCCATTCTCCACTCAAATTCAGTTCCGGCGGAGTTGGTCCTGAGGGCCCTAGGGTCCATGGCGGCAGCGATTGCGCTTCTTCCTCTCGCCAGATTCAATATGCGTATCCTTCAATGGACTCTCATGGTTCAGTGGTCGTATCTTGCTCTTCCTATGCATCATCACATTGCGATCAGCAAAGTGTGCAGGCGGTCCCTCCTGTGGTGGCTACACTCTCCAGATCTCCACGGAGGCCACCCCTTTTGTGCCTCTCCCCCTCTCGCCACGGTGACCACGGATGCCTCCCGCCTCGGGTGGGGGGGGGCATTTTGCAGGCCGGACGGTCCAAGGCACGTGGGAAGATTCAGAGACCTTGCTGCATATCAATGTCCTAGAGATGAGAGCAGTGCTCTTAGCGTTGCTAGCACTTCAGGCCTTTCTTCCCTTGGGAACAATTACGATTCAATCGGACAACATGTCTGTTGTCTGGTATATCAACAAACAGGGAGGAACCAGGTCTTACCCCCTTTGTCGAGAAGCCATGAGAGTGTGGGAATGGGCTATCTCCACCAACCGCTTTCTCATAGCAACGATATTCCGGTCGGGTCCAACATCCTGGCGGACAAACTCAGTCGCACCATTCTCACCCCCTACGAAAGTGGTCTCTCAATACTCAGGTAGCGGAACGCATCTTCGCACAGTGGGGAACTCCTTGTTGCGATCTTTTGCATCTCCCTCAAACACCAAATGCGACAGTTTTTCGCCTGATACCTCCTCCGGAGGTTCTCCAAGAGACGCTCTGGTGCATGCTTGGCCACCCGGTCTTCTTTATGCTTATCCCCTTTGCCTCTGATGCTCCAAGTTCTTCAGAAAGCCTCTCGGTTGGGGTGCAGAATGATCCTCATTGCTCCCTTTTGGCCTCGACAGATCTGGTTCCCCTTCCTAAGGTCTCACTCAGTGAATCCTCCTTGGATTCTAGATCCCATTCCGGATCTGATTTCTCATCCATCCCATCTATCTCCTCCGAACCTGGACAACCTCAAGCTGACCGCTTGGCTGCTCCAGTTCCACTCCTGATCAGGACACCCGGTATTTCGTCCCCTGTTAAGGCCATCCTGGTGGCAGCTCACAAGCCATCCACTAGGAAAGTCTACCGTAGCAAGTGGAAGCGGTTCTCTTTGTGGGCGGAACAGCAAGGCCTAAACCCCTTCACAGTTCCTCTCCTTTTGGTGCTTGACTTCTTAACCACTCTTTTTAATGATGGTGCCAGCAGTTCCACGGTCAAAGTACAGCTTGCAGCAATTTCTCATTATCACATTGGTCATGACTCCAGTCCACTGATGTCTGCCAAATTGTGTAAGATTTTCCTTAAAGGTACCTTTCTTCTCAGGCCCCCTATAAAGCAAGCGGTTCCTCCTTGGGACCTTTCCTTAGTTCTTCAGGCCTTGACCGCTCCCCCCTTCGAACCTGCGGCTACTGTAGATCTGAAATTCTTATCTTTCAAGACTGCCTTCTTAGTAGCCATTACTTCGGCCAAGAGAGTCTCAGAGCTTCAAGCATTATCAGCTAAACCTCCGTACTTGGTCTTTCATCCGGACCGTGTTTTCCTCAGGACCAACCCGTCCTTTCTTCCTAAGGTAGCTTCTGAAGCAAACATTAATCAATCCATTAACCTCCCTGTTTTCTTCCCCAAATATCAAAACAAGGGTGAGTACAAGCTTCACTCCTTAGACGTTCACAGGCAACTTAGATTATATCTAAACAGGACTGCTGGTCATAGGCAATCCGACCAGTTGTTCATTTCCTTTGCTAAATTTAATTTGGGCAAGCCAATTTCCAAAGTCTCATTATCTCGCTGGATTTCACAATGTATCTTACTAGCTTATCAAGCTTTGGGAAGGCCCGCACCGGAGGTGTACATGCCCATTCAGCCCGGTCAGTCTCTACCTCGGCCTTTAAGGCTAGGATTCCTCTAGATGATATTTGTGCAGCAGCCACGTGGGCTTCATCTCATATTTTATTTCCCACTACAAGTTGGATCTTGCATCTAGAGGTAGAGCATCCTTTGGCTCATGGGTGCTCGGAATATCCTTCCATGATGGCCCCAAGATTCAGGTAGCTGGGGACTCTGTCTCACAGGTTGCAGACAAATGAATCTCCTACTTCAGATTTAGAAGTTATGTACTCACCATAACGTTCCATCTGAGTAGGTGTATTCATTTGTCTGCAACCATCCCCTCCTATCCCCTGGCCTTTCAGTTTCCTGCATATGTTGTGTTACCCTTTTCAGGGTGTTTATGCTGTTGGCAAACTCGATCTGAGGTCATGTAGGGAGAGCAGGGCATTATGGGTGAGGGAGGAGCTGAGAGCTTGGATCCATAGCTGGTAAACCATGCGGTTCGGATCCGATGTCGGATCCATAACCCACAGGTTGCAGACAAATGAATACACCTACTCAGATGGAACGTTATGGTGAGTACATAACTTCTAATTTAACGATATAGCATTGGCAGGTGATATTTGGCCACACTGCCATTTCTAACATGAATTGAAGGTGGTTTTAACATCGTTTTTATCGCGGTTGATGTTCTGGCTTTCAGCCGTTAAGCATTTAAAGATACTCTGATACATTCTTTTTAACTTTGGAATTGAAGTGCTCAATGGCACACTGTTATCGTGCGGAATTTGGGTGTATTGCCATTTACATCAAAACCTAAGGTGACATTTTATTAGTATGTATCTATCGCACTGATACTTTAAGTATCACATTTGCTGTGGTGGCGTCTTGACGTTTTGTTACTGGATTACTTTATTTTTTCTGCTGGACGCCTTTAATCTACTTCTGCTGTTTTGTTTGCTTATAATGGTTGTTTACCTCACAAACACAAGGTACAGGATTTGATTTTCACAAATGGGAAACTGACTAGGCTTAAAATAGCTCAAAAGGGAGTTCATAGGATCATAGGAAGTTACTAGGCTATTGGCCCTGAAGCCCTTATAAGCCTAACTAAGAGTTTAGTTCATGTTTAGACAAGTCAACACCTAAAGCCCCTGTCCAGCAGGGACACAGATGGAATCCCAGGGGTGTATTTTCTGTTTCCCATCCAGTTATCCAGGTTGTGCTTAAAAAGGGATAATGAGGTGCTCAGCTTGACGTGGAGAGGGAGTCTCTTCCACAGATGGGGGAGTCTGTGGGACACAAATCTGTCCTGCCAACAAGTCCTATTGATGTCACGGACCAAGTTGAGGTTGCACGTGTGGGTTACTTGAGTGGAGCTTAACTTGAGGAAATGCAGCAGTCCCATCAAGACGGGGCTGAGATTGCTTTGTATGCCAGACAGAGGTCATCTCTGAGGAGTCTGCATGTTCCTGAGTAGAGGAACAGGGCTTTTAGCCTATCTATGTAGGGTAGATGTTTGAGGCCCTGGATTCTTCTGGTGAGGAACCTCTGTGGTCTCAAAAGCTGCTGCACGTGCTTTGCGAGGTACATGTCAAGGGGTGTTGTACTCAATAATTAGCCTTATGAGGGAAGAATGCAGGGATGTTACTACCTTCTTGACATTGGATGAGATAACCTTACTTATGAGGTGGGCCATGTAGAAAGCTTTCCATACAACGGAAGTAGCATGGTGGTCAAACGTCAGGGTGCTATCAACCTGGGTGCCGAAATCCCTCACGACTGATTGTGTGCTTAGGACGCTATTAATTTGATAATGTGGTGACATCACTCTCCCCAAAGGGGATGATGTATTTTTTGGCATTCAGCTTAAGGCCATGTTTCTGGCACCAGTCATTTGTTTGGGTGGGACTCTCTTGGAGGCCGTCTACATAACTTGGGGAATTGATGACAGTGCCTAGTTTGTGGTCATCTGCATACTTGGTCAACCATAGCCCACTTGTTTTGGCCTGCACCTCAGAGAAGTATATCCTGAATAACAGAGGCCCCAAGACCGATCCCTGGGGTATGCCGCTCATTACAGGTCTACTGCCTGAGGTAGCTTCCCCTGTTTTGATTAAGTGGGTTCTGTCAGTGAGCCAGTTTGCTATCCATCTGATAACATATGGATTGATGCCTAGTTGAGAAGGTTTATCTATTATGCCCGAATGGGGAATAGTGTCAAAGGCTTTGGCCAAGTCAAGGTAGGCCATGTGCACCGTCTTCCCCTCGTCCATGGCTTTGGTGACTGTCTCAAAGAAGTTGACCAGATTTAACAGACATGCCCTCCCCTTGATAAAGCCAAATTGTGTGGGGTCGAGTGTTTGGAGGTTACCAATATCCCTGTTAATGAGGTCCATGAAAATCCATTCCATGCCCTTGCAGATCAGGCTGGTTAGGCTGATGTAGCTATATTTTCCTGGATCGGTGGACACTCCACGTTTGTGTAAAGGGATGACAGTGGCTGTCCTCCACTCGGCTGGGACAAAGCCGGTACTTGGTTGAATAGGTTGCCTAATGGTGCTGCACGTTTATGCCTGAGTTCATGTAGGATGCAGCCTGAGATGTTTTCGGGTCCCATGGAGGCTGTATTTCTTGGCTTTGATAGGGCAGTGGGGACCTGTTCCTGAGGGATAAGAGGAGGGGGGCAGGTACTGGGGATGGTCTGATTTACTGATGGGGGGTGTGGGAGAGGGGTGAAGTTTTTGCTGAATCTATCAGCCGGTAGGTTGGCTATAGCTACAGCATTTGTGTATGTGGTGTCCTTGACCACCACTTCTGAACAGATCTAGGTGCTTCCTTTGAGATTGTGAACATATGTGAAGATGGCCTCATGATTGTCTCTAGTAGATGCGGCCAGTTTGGACTTGAAGTTGGCTTTAAAGGATTTCACTAGTGCTCTTATTTGCTTGTTCAGGCTAAGGAGAGATTGCTTCCAATTGGGCACCTGCGCCGCCTTGGTCCTGTACAGCAATTTTTTCCTTTTTTTACATAGTTCATTTATTGCAGATGTCCACCAGACAGGTGTACTCTTCCGTGCGGAGGATGATTTTGTCCTGTCAGGTATTCCTGATTCCATGCATCTATATAAGTGCTTGTATAGTAAGTCCAGTGTTTAACAATCCAATATCAAACTTACTTAGAACAACATTTAGTAGTCTACAGATTCTGGACATGTTCAACTGGCTTACATTTATATTGTATCTATATATCAGTGTATTAATTGCAATATTGTGTTAGTTAATTTCTATAGTTTATATTTTGTGGAGCTTTTGTCCCTGGGCCTCCACTGAAAATGGGTACTGGTATCTAACTGGACTTTCCTGGTAAACACATGTTAAGTAAATAAAATAAAATGTACTGGTATGAAAACCAACATTTTTATTGCTGAAAAGAAAATAAAGGCTGATGTACAGTGCAAGTTGACCATGCACCACACAGCACAGCCCACAAGTAACGCTGCTTACCTCACTTATTATTTGTGTAACTGTTTTTTTTTTCCAGTGTTACTGAGTGTCATGATCCTTATCTGTGGACTAGATGCTGCCACTTTGCCTGTACAGCCATATACCATACACAGGCATTTTGGCAGGGTTACTGTGTTAGTAGTGTTTGTGGCCACCTTCATTATAGGAACAAGAGAAGGAGCTGCACTGCTTTTATCACTGACTGGCTTTGACAGTTGCACACCAGAATGGCATATTATCATGTGGTACAGAAAGAACCTATCAGTAAATATCCTGCATGCATTAGCAGGATCATACTGAAGGGCACCACCAGACTTGTCCAGGTAATGAAAATGGACTTTGACCAGATCAAAATTTGCTCAGTGACTATTCACGTTTGGGAGAGGGAAGTGTTGGAGCACTTCTTTGCAGCTCCCTGGGGGTTATGGACTGGTATCATTAGTCGAGGTTTGTGTGGGTAGCCTGCTTTACATGGGAATAAAAACAGAGAGGACGCATAACAGAAAGGGGGGTGACTCAGTAGTACCTACACCACTCAGCAGATACTTTAATGCCTATGATAACGAACATTAGAATGCTTTGCATTGACTAACTAGGTGACCAAGAGGAATCCTACTATGTAGAAATTGGCAGTATAGTGAATTTGTGTGTCAAATATGGAAATCGTGAGTGCTGTAAGGATGCTGGGCTGACTTGTTGGTGATGCATCCCCATGCATCACACACTTCCTTGCGGTTGATTGTATGGTAGCCCTTCCTTTTCTGATACTACTTCCACCATAGTCAGATGGGACTATAATGGAAATATGAGTGTAATGTATTGCATGAAGCACCTCAGGAAAGTGTGCCATCCTGTAGAAGGAATACAGGGTACTGGATCAGTCCAGAGGTGTCAATGGAAAATGTACTGATCCATATGTGACAAGGTTATGTTAAGGAATTGCTGAAGTATCCCCAAGGCAGAAGCCTGTGAGATACCAAACATATCCTCAGTTTGTCTCTGGAGGGTCTCAGTGGTATGTATAGTGAGAGGTATACATACCTTTGTATCCACAGGTAAAGGAAGGTCATGCACTCCCCAGTCCCCATCTTAGGGCCATACAAACTCACTAAAGCTGATACTATATCCCTGTTCACTCTAAATAAAACTTCCTGATCAGTAAAGTTCAGATCGTTAGCTTTGCCTGTATTATCATCTTGGCTAGTGGGTACCACTAAGCATACCTGGTTTTGGTGTGACTGAGATGAGCACCTCAGAACAGGAAAGAGTTAAGCTAGCAGCAGACCCAAGCATCTTCGCAGACTGAAAAATAGTTGAAAAGGTGTGATTTCTTACAAGCTATATGTGCATGGCATAGATGCACATCAGAAAGCGACTATGAATCATACAAAAATAGGAAGATTTTTCATCCATTCTTCATTTGCATCTCTTCATACTGTCAGTTGCACAGTACTTTCTCATTCTGCGTGAAACCTCTGCACCTAAGCATATGTGGTGTCTTTGAATCACTCCTTAGTTGCGCATAGGTATAGCAAGATTTTGCACTTGCGCATAACTAGGATGGGGAATATAGCCCTTACAATATTGCTCTTGCAATATAGTCATTTTTTCTGAGTACATTATGAAATAATAAAAGTGATAGTTACTGTGTTTCACAGCCAAGCCTAACTTTCTTCCTTTGTTAAGGAAATGTTCTACTTTGAAAAATGACCTTCCATACTAGACTGGAAAATGTTCAAAAGTTTACTTCATAAGAAGGGATCATAAAAAATGTGTGTTTATATACACTGATCAAAGAGAAGACATCCAGAGTATTGCACTCCATAGTTATTCCTTTTTTTACTCTACATTTATTGTCAAAACAGAGAAGAAATTGACAGGACTTCTTCAGTTTAGTAGATGCATTTTTTTTCCAGACCCAGGAGTTTTTTCTGCCCCAAAGGGAGATTTTATATTCATCATGCAAAATTACATCCCACATTATAGTACTATGTAAATGTTGAAGTATGTGAGTAAAATTATGAAAAACATGTAAGTAATGCGCACACATTTTATCTTGATAGTGAAGCCACACAACTGAAGGATTGTTATGCGTGATGCAGTTTTTTATTGTAGCTGTTCCTCTACTGCACCTTATGAATGTAACTTGCCTTGATTTGTAAATGCTAAAAGAATGTTGTCCAGTACATGTGGCACTTACTACATCACAAAATTACTATAATGCAGAGAGAAGGTAGTGGTTTGATTTAAGTTTATTGCATCAAAAATGTCTCAATTTCTTCAAAAAATTTTTCATAGACATTTATTGCATGGACTAATTCAGCACTAATAAATGCTTAAGTGCATGCAGTGTGCTTTGCTCTCTTGATGGGAGAAGAATGAGGTGGACTGGAAGAAGGGAAAATTTTGCACATGTACTCTAGTGGTAGAATACAACACATTTTACAGATAATAAAATAAAAACAAATGTCCGACAAGGCAGTAGGTAGACTTTAATATAAAACAATAAAAAGGTAAGTGCTTTTGTAGAGCAATCTACTTCCTCAGACCATGAAATAACAATGACAAAAGCACATTTTATATAAATTCAGAAACATCCCAGCCAATAAAATAATGCCATAAAAACACATGCCCCGGGATTCATGAACCTTGCGCCAGGCGCCCGCATAGCGTCGGCGTTATAAAGCCAAATATGGCCACCGAGCAATTCAGGTATGAAGCAATCCCACGTGCACTACCGGCGTGCGCCGGACCTGCGCCGCCCCCGGCGTAGGTATGCTAATCACACTGTGTGCGGTATTGCACCATGCAAATGAAGGCAAATAGCGATCCACGAAGTTGGGCAGGCGTAAAAGGCACGGCAATGTAAACCAAAAAGCGGTTTACATTTACCCAAACATGACCAAGGAGTAATGGAAGGCTGTCAGCGTCAGGTATCATACAGGTGCAATATGCCAATGGCGAAAGGCACCGAGAATGTCCAAAGAAAACATGCACAAACTGTAAATAATGACATAAATGTTATGTACAGAAACCACAGCAGAACCCCGGATATGTGCACAGAAGGTGCAAAACAATGAAATAATATGAGAATGTCCTAAAGAGCAGTATAATACACATCAGATGCACAGCCACCACACACCATAGTATGTATGGAAAGCCTCAACCCCAGCGCAAGGGTTGTCAAGGAGTGGCGGCAGTGTTCGGCGCCGTAACCATGTATTAGCAGTCAATGCCATGCAAATGAGGCAGATAATAGTGAATCGCAAAACCGGCGCCGGTGTAAGGATGGAGCAAACGGCGCAGCGGTAGTACACCGAGGAGTGGCCTACACGGGATACATGTCAATCGCAGAGGGGTGTGCCACTGTAGGAGGAAGCATATTGGAGGCCAGCAAACATGGGCTGTACAATGCACATCACAGCAGCAGGATCGGCGTGAGGAAATAGATGCGCTGAGAGTACATAATGCCCGCATAGATGCATGTGCACGAGGATGACTACGTTCCCCAACCCAGTCATGTGACGGGCTCCCCGTCAACAACCACGGATATAGGAAGGTAATGCGGAGAATATGAGGAAATGCGGAAGCAGTGTAATTGGAGCCGTAATGAGCAATCAACACCAATCAATCCAGGAAGGGCAAACGGCGGCAGCTGACAACTCTGCATGCAGACTCCTGCATAACGGGAAAGGGGAGGCATAGGAATGCAAAGATAGTAGGGGATGTAGTAGAAATGCAAAGAGCAAAGAACCGAAATAGCACAGCCAAGTACAGAGGTAGCATAACGGCGGCGGCAGACAAAATGCATCATATGCCATGTGCCTGCAGGATGCACTGCAGGCAATAGTAGGTGCAACCTGCAGAAACAGTAATGTAAGATGCAAAGCTAAGCCAATGCAGGCAACTGTAATGTAACACTAAAGGCAATACCGTTGCAGTTGCAACGGTAAAACACCGAAGATAATCCACAGATACGGCTGCACAGACACACCCAATGACATCACCGGGTATACAGCACAACAGTATAAAGTGTGAATGCACACAACACACAGCGATTTCCCAAATGCCGCACCGTAGGGTGTAAACACACGGGGAACTTTTAATATGTATATGTTGGGTGCCGCCGTCGCCGTGATGCATAGGTATGTGTCAGAGACAGACGGAGTTGCGGAGGAGGGTGCCGACAACTACCGTAGGCCTCATAGGAGAAGGAGAGTGTTCAGACCAAGGGTGACCTACCAGGGGCTGCAAGACCTGGAGATAGTAGAGCGCTACAGGGTGGACAGGGACACGTTACAGCAAATAGTGGAGCTGTGCCGGCCATGCCTGAGAACAAGAGACAACAGAGGGGAGCCCATCCCAGTGGACACAAAGGTATGTGTGAGCTTGCGAATACTGGCTACAGGTACCTTTCAAAGGCCAACCGGGGATATAATGGGTATCTCACAGGCATCAGCATCCAGGGTACTACAGCAGTTCCTGGATGCCATGTTACGACATGCCCATGAGTATATAAACTTCCCCAGATCTCAGGAGGAGTTGGCTAGCAATATGCGCCACTTCCACCGTGTGGCACAATACCCGGAGGTACTGGGTGCGATAGACTGTACGCACATAGAAATCAAGTCACCGCCCGGGGAGCAGGGTAGACGCTACATAAACTGCAAGGGATACCCCTCCATCAATTGCCAGGTCGTGTGCAATGCGCAGGGCATTATCATGGATGTGTGTGCTGGCAGCCCTGGAAGCTACCACGACTCCCATATCTGGCATGCCTCACAGCTGTATCAGGTATTCGCCAGGGGGACATCACACAAGGTCACCTTGTGGGGGATGCTGGCTATGCACTGGAGCCGTGGATGATGACACCCATCAGAAATGCACACACACACATGCAAGAACGCCATAATGAGGCACACGCACAAACCAGAATAATCATGGGGTGTTTGGGATGTTGAAATCACGGTTCCGGTGCTTGGATACATCCGGTGGAGCCTTGCAGTACTCTCCAGGCACATGTGCCCACATATTCATAGTATGTTGTATGCTACACAATATGATTCTCCGGAAACAGCTGCTGCAGGGACATAATGGTCTAGGGCCACCAAGCTTCGCCACAACTGCCAAGGCAAGCACAGGCACAGGGCGTTCAGCGCCATGAACACACTGTGCCAGCCCCAGTAGGTAGACGGAGGCGTGCCCAATATGCCTACGCCCTGGCAAAGAGGAGAACATAGCACATACTTTGACAGCGTAGGCCCCATGGACTGACACCTCCTTACCTGCACACACAGTGAAATGGACGCCACACAAACATGTCCGCCCGTAATGTGTACCGTATGGGCGGACCTATGTGAGACTCCAACAAAGGCACCACCCAAACACTGCACACCCAATAGCCAGCAGAGCATGGAACGCCAACACCTCAACCGCACGCCGGTTCTACAGTAGACGGCGTAGCCGTATGCTGCCACTGTCGCCGCAAGTCGACTACATATGTACTTATGTGCATACACAGATACGGAAATAGATATCAGTACACACATAGAAATATATGTACACATACACAGATATAAAGTACAACAGGTTAATATGGAACCCAGGGATGCAAGTTTACAGATAAGTAAGACGCGAAATCTCCACATAGTAAATATAGTGAACGACAACCCGATCATCCGGGAGGGTGGGCAGAGCAGGGAACGCCAGCCATGGAAATGTCAACCTGCATCAATACATATCCGCGGGTCTGGACGATCGCCAGGCCACGGTACAGTAACGGGATATGTGCGTGTCATATCCATAGGATATGAGTGCGGAGGTACACACCGCCGCCGGTGATGCGGCCAACGTAGGTAGTGTGTGCAACCGTCGGTGCAAAAGCGGCAATCATACCTGTCAAGTGTACGTCATTATGAGGAACATACCTCATTTGGGGTCTAAAACAGTTCATGTTCCTCGCAGTTCCTCAAAGTTCCACATTGAAAGAGTCTGTCACACATTCATTGTTAGGAATGTATTTAAATGAAATCCTGGTAAATAGAAATTAATCATAGTAATTCATTAAAGGTTCTTCTTTGTAAGTAAATCAGCATATTTTAACCATCCTATGACCTTCTTAGCTGAAGCTGTTAGTAAGCCATTAGTATGTGTTTTACATTTTGCCCATTTGTTCCACATTATGAATGTGTGTGTTCCTCATTTTGGAAATGGAAGGTTGAGAGCTATGGCGACAATTTGTGTATGTGTGAGGTGAGGTTGTCGTGTGTTCCGCTGTGTGTGTGTAATGTGTGCCACTGTAAAATGTGTATGTAGGTGACATGTCACAGGCGGAGTGTAATAACATGCGTAGGCATACAGTACAGGAACCATAGGCGTATGTACAGCAGTACCCACAAAGTAGTACTGACATCTCCTCAGTGGCTAGGCGTGGCGACGTAAAGGGATGCAAAGCGGAAATGTCCCAGAATGTACCACAGGGCCATAGCCAACAGGAGATGCAAAGGACGCATGTACAAACCATGACCGTATGTATGGCGGCCATATGGTAGACTCAACACGATACGTCGGCAACGTTACACAGCATCAGGCATGTACGGCGAAAATACGAATGTGCTATCCGGCACCGATCGTGGACACTTACGATCCGTAAATACCGCTGTGTGTTCCACGACCGTTAAGTAAGCAAGCGCCACACGAATAGGAGGCTACCGGTAGCATACAGGCCGTCCCAAGTACAGGACCACAATCACCGTAACTATCAGTGACAAAATGCCAATGGATAGTAGGCGCGGACGAACATCCGCAGATATATAACCGCTGTGAAGGAGGAACACGTGCAGCAAGCACACATGCAGGCGTTACCGACACCACCACGACATCAACAAAACAAACATTCCCAGAACAACAGACAGGTAACCTGCAGCTCCCCAAGCAGGGATGGAGCACACACACAAGCATATCTTGTATGTATAAATGCAAGTCCCACACCCGCACCGTCACCCACATCCGCAGATATACCCCATCGCACATATCAAAGGGATAACAGCCAAAACCGTAGCAAAACATACAGGCAGTCAATGATAGCGGCATACCCGCAACAAGCCGCGTGGGAAACACTAGCAGCAGCTGATGCATCCTTGCATCCGTTGTGTACAGGAATATAACAGCTATGTTACACATCTGAATGCACAACGCCATCGACAGACGCCGCCAGGACACGGACACCCACATGTCGAACAGAATACCATACCCAACACACACAATCCACGGCTAACACCACAGCGTAATGTACCTGACACCACACATAGCGTATGCAGTCACACAAACATGATACAATACATACCATCCCCACGAAGGTAGTGCAAATAACCAACGGCCACGAGGAATGAACCATGGCCTAGTTTCGGGTAACGTCTGAATGAAGGAGGATCACCAGTGATATGCGCATAACTACACACCGAGGAACAGCTATTGGCGTGATGAACCCACATGCCTCAGGTGACGAATAGAAGGAAGACTCCCTGGATATTCAAACCGTATGTTCATACCGAACACAAAGTGAATGGAAAGCAAGGAGTTAGAGGTAAATATTGACGAATACAGAAGCAAAGGCCGGAAAGGTATGTCGAACCCACGAGATGTACTGGTGTGTAACGCATGATACGTATGACTAATCTGCACTGTATGTGAACGATGTGTGTAAGTAAAGATACCTGTCCATCAGGCAGAGAGTGGTGAAAGGTGGTTATGTAATGCTAAGCCGCGGAGCATACCAACGACTGTGGACAACGTGTGCACAGCAGTGGGACAACATGTACATAGCCGTGATAACCCAAGGTCCGCCATAGGGATTCCAAACACAGAACAATGCCACCACCCACAGCCGTGATAACCCAAGGTCCGCCATAGGGATTCCAAACACAGAACAATGCCACCACCCACGCTGATGCTGTCAGTGGATATCGAACAATGAAGTGCCACAGCAGGGGATAGGACATGTATGTATAGTGTCACAGCACACATGTGCATGGGCATATACCGTCGATGTCATACGGAATGTGCGCACAACGTGCACGTATCCCTCGCAGTAGGGGTGACTATGTCAATTATGTGTAACGCAAAGCTGTCATGATGGATATGTTCAGAAATCATAGACAGTATCACAGGCATAGCATGCATGATGGAGGGATGGCCTAATGTTATGTACATAAACACGATATGTATGGCCTGCACATATGGGACAGAGTAGTAGCAGAATAGGTACCCGAAATGGAGGGAACAGCAAGTAACCATGTCCAAACGTTCCGTAGCAGGTGCAATGTGTGCAACAATGATGTCCGTCAGGGCCGTGTGTAAACACATGTGCAATGTACATAGTAGTGTCACCCCCCCCATGGTAGTGTCCACTGAACGGCAGAGGTGGATGTCAACTGTATGTCTATACAGTACTTCCGCTGTGGTGGTACCATGGGTCTGTGTCACCCTACCAGCAAGGGAGCTATCACATGACTAGTGACACAGTGTGTCCCTGTGGGATGTGCACAGGACCTATGTCCCACAGCACGGTGTGTGTCCAGTCTGTGGAGGTCACACAGATGCCCAGGCTGAGCAATGTGGCATGTGTGCACACATGCAGGAGTGCTCCTCCCACCTGCCCACTGCAAACGCCATGTAGGAGTACTACATGCATCAGTAATGTGGAGAACATGGCCCATGGCAGAGTAGATGACACCCCTGTGTTAGTGGTATGCAGGTGAGTACAGATGTGTTTCATGACTGTCATTTGCATATGTAAACTGTCTGAGCGTCTGAGCCGGTAGACATCACGGCATGACTATACTGAGACATGTAAAGTTGTATCCATTGTGTAAGGTACACCACATATGTGTTATTGTAACACTGCCTGCGTGTACATGTGTGTATGGCACAGGTACAAGGGCACCCAATGTATCAGCTAGACATACGGTCCAGAAATGTGTGGCCCTGCACATGTGTACCCACGCCATAGTGGAATATGGCAACCACAGCACCATGTGGGGCATGTGTGTGTACAGCAACCATGTACAATGTGATATGCATGTATAGGGACAGTATCCATGTGATACACACTGCATGACTGTCACTATGCAAAGGTGATGTGTATGCACTATGTGTGATGTAACTGATGCAGTGATATCTACATGATATATCTGCCACACTGACACCTGTATGGTTGTTAGCAATATGAGTAGGATGAGCTAGAATGCTGCCAGGTATGTAGATGTGGTATATGTAGGCATGGACAATACTCTGTGACAGCATGTAGTGTATGTAAGCAAATAGTGAGCATGAGGGGCCACATGACTGAGGACTGTGCAATGTCACACGTACCTGACTTGTTGTAGTTAGCATGATATGCCTGCACCACTGTTTGACCTGTACAGGAGGCACATGGCGTAACATCCTGAGACATAGGGTACGATGTGATGCTGGATGTGTACATTGGCAATACCATAAAGTGGAATGGCACTGAAGGGCAAAGAGCGGATAATGTCTGATTTGATACCCTCTGTACCACACCAACCACCCATGCAATGGTATGACAGGTGGCCAGCATGTGGATGTGGTGTGCTGTGGCGCACAGAAGCCCAACAAGGGTGCCAGTGAAGGCATGGAGGTCGTCAATGAGTGTGTGAAGCATGTATGTGAGGATGTGGCCCAGTGCCATACTGAATGGCCCAGTCATGGGTGTACAAATGCAGCCCCATACGTGCAATGCAGTACCACCCATGTGTAGTGTGATAGATGTGGTAGTGTGGTGGTCAGGGTACACAACGTACATGAATGGGCTAGCAGTCAATGCAGTGTGCTGCTGCAGAGACATGTAACAGCCAGGTTGGCGGGATACAACAACTACGGAGATCGGAGGTGACATTGGGACCGTGTTCTCGGACATAACGTGTGCATGGCAGTACTATGTATGTGTCCACAGGGTTAATACAATGTCCAGCCATGGATTGGAACCTTGTAGTGAGTGAGAGTGTGTATTGTTGGTAGGTACCCCATTGGCAGGCACGATGCCAGCAACATCTGTGTTGGCAATGCCTGCATGAGTGTTGCATGCTGCATTGAATGTGGATGTAGCCAAACAGCAGAGACATACCACCACACTGCGTGAGGGCCCACACTGCAATGTATGGCAGTCATGTGTAGGTAGCTAGCTGTGGAGTATGTAATGCACCATGAGGACACACCATGACTGTCAAGTGACACACCACACACATGTGAACATAACTACCGTGCAACAGCCTGCACATGTGCCCATACAGCACGTGTGCATGGAACAGGAATACCACTGTGGCGTCTGTGAAAAGGCCAGTACCACCATGTCTCTGTGTGGAATAGCATGGTCCCTACCAGTGCGTAAATGTAGCGGAAGTGCACTGTGATATGTGTTGGCATAGTCACGTAGACTGTCCATCGTACGGGGTGCCATGCCATCAACTACCTCTGTCAGTGGATGTCGGTAGTACCGGCTGTAGAGCATATGTACCATGCATGCTGCGATGGTCATGTGTCTAGGGTGTGGCTAGCAGGGCTGAAAAGCATGGATGTTCAGCAAACAGAGGGGGGATGTGTGTAGGTATAGCACACAGACACATGGAGGTGTGGTGCATGCCGAGGGTAGTGTAGGTATGGTATGTGTCATGTAATGTGTCACCCAGCTATGCGTATTGCATGGCCAAGCATGTGTGGGTACATGGGAGTCCATACTAGGGAAGTGCGTGTTGCTGTCAATACATGGCAGTAGCAACTGTCCCAGGTGCAATGTACAGTATGCCAACATGGCCAGCATGTAACCTGTGGTGTACAGTGTATTCACCGTCGCGTGTCACAATGTGCGTAGCGGTCACAAACATGGGTATCTGAACATGGATTACCTATGATGCAATGTGTCTCGGGAATATACAGTATGTGTGTAAATCACTGTGTGGTGTAGGAACCACCCACCCGTGTGTGTTGCAGTCCAGGTATGTGCCTGGGAGGTATGATCTGTGTACAATCTGGACTGGCAGGTGTGCCGTGTAGGGCATGGAGGCAGGTCCCAGGCACTGCAGATAAATGACATGCGTGCCGTACTGTGTGTGCAGTGCTTGTGTACAGCACAGTGGAGGGTGTAAGCATTGTCATACATCTACATCACTGCATGCTGTGCCTACCTGTGACAGCCCTGCCGGAGACAGACATGTGACACCGCTGCACAGGCAGCATAGCATGTGAAGATGTACATGTGGGCTGCACACCTTAGGCAGATGTCCACAGGTCATGTGTGCCACAGTAGTGTGGTTGAACACGACTATCAGACTGGACAAACACCACATGCCTGCATAAGTACAGTATGACCATAGTCAACAGTCCCAGTGACAGAGTAGGCCAATGTACAGTATCCCTGCGTGCAGACCACTGGCTACTGGACACCTGGCTAGACACACACCCGGAGGGTTAATTCACCATTGAGCCATCACATGTCCCAGTCCATGTGGGCTGTACAATGTCATCACAGGGTGGTCACAATAGCAGGTGGCAAGGCAGACACTGTGTACCAGGTGATGTGTCATGTGTGCATATGTCGAGTAGCACAGCCGTTCACATGTCTGCAACATACTGGTGCATGATGTATACTGTTACATGATGTATGGAACTGCACTGTCACCCACTACAGGGCCATCTGACACAGGTGTGTTGTGACAGGTGTAACCCATGTTTACTGGGATACACACCGCTGTTGTAGGCAGTCATGCTGGTGGCTACCAGTGATATATGCAGTGGTCATACAGACATACCGTACACAGTGTTCATGCAGGAATGTCCATTGTCGTGGACGATGTGCTGCTATGTGAATGTAGGTGTGTGTTGTGAATGTTACACATCCAGATGACACCATCTGGCGCAGTCATGGTTGTCAACACCAGTACACACATCCACAGCAGTCAGAACCTAGTCCTGACAATGTGTGTCAGTCACCCTCGTACTGTGTGACATATGTGCACATGGCGGAACACCTCCCACTGTCATCTAAGATGGCTACATGATGGCGAATGTGATGTGAAATGTACAATGCTGGTAGCCCAATGAAGTACCTGGAATCACACACAGTACGCTATGGCAGCCATGTAAACCATGCACAACAATGACCGCCCAACAGACACAAACAATGCATTGACACGTGGAACATGTGCACATGACAACACCCAATGAGGTATGTTGCACATATTGATGTACAATTGTCATCTATGGCCATAGCATGGATGCAGGCGCACATACCCACAGGTAGTACCATGTGATGTAGGTAGGGGCATTGCTCGTGTACATGTGACAGTAGCTGTACAGACACATGTCCTGCATAGCCGTCATGTAGGGGTAGCTGTGGCATGTGACCGCTGGACATGCCCGTACAATTGACCATGTCCCACAGGATATGTGTTATGTGTGTACCACATGTGATGTGCTGACAACAAGCTGTGGCGTACGGCTGCGGTGTACCTGTGTGACATTGTCTGTGATGGGTGCAAAGGCGTATCGTATTGCATGCCCATAAGCCCCACATAGGTGCATAGCCTGAACATACAATACAAGGAGTGTGTGGGATGATAGCAACCCACAGGAGGAGATGGGTATGGACGGCAGCCCACAACCACATGTGTGTGTACGGTGTTCCGTCCGACACATGAGCATCTGAGAGGCTAGTGTTACAGCTGTACAGGGTTGCATGCATATATGTTCAGCAACATCCCTGTGTGTCCCACCACTGGCCCGTGGACCGATGGACACCAACCAAATGTGCAGATATGAGATGTGCACAGCACATCACAGATGCCTACTGTAGAACAGGCTTACCGTGTAGACATGTGCACAGTAGGTCTGCGCCAGCTGCAGTCAAACATGTTATGTGCTGAACCACACCAATAGTCCAGGCCATGCCACAGATGGACGTGCATGCATCTGTGTATGTATGGCTGTGAATGTCTCCGGCATAGCAATATAGCTGTGTCACCGTTGTGAACAACAATATGAATGGGTTGTATGTGTGAGGGGTGCGTCATACGTGTATGGTCAGATTGACGATACCATCAGTGACCCTGCTATGTGAACATCCCTGTCCCCATACATGGATACCTATGCTGTGCCCAACACCACATTCACAGAAGGAGGGATGGCAGTGTGTAGTGCAGCAGCAGACATGGGGTGGCAGCAGGCACTGGATGTACACATATGTGGTACCCACATCAGTGCAGGCAACCTTCCATCCTCGCGGGATAGCGGTGTGTGTCCACATACAGCACTGTGTTGATCAATATCCCAGCACATAGCACCTGACAGGGTTACAGTGTATGCATGGATGTGTGATACCTGCATGCACCAGACACACCCTCAGCAAGCAGCGTGCAGCATACCTCGCTTGAGGCCAGTGTCCACACCATGGCGATAGACATGTTGAATGTCCATATACACATAGCAATGACATATGGAATGGACAGCCACCCTGCCAATATCATCAACCCCAGGTGGATCACAACCCAGTGCCATGTATGTGGCATACCCTGCCATACCATGCAGACCTGCCCAGCAAGGCTGCATGAGCTATCCTGATCCTACATGGTGCAATGGACAAAAGGCACTCTCACTATCAACCATACACAGCAGTAATGTGGCGGTGATGCACCCTGTGGTGTTACAGGTGCTGTGTGATGCTCTGGACAATGTGTGTGTGTACATGCTATGCATGGCCTTTCCTGCTAATGTGTCATGGTTACACATTGCCCTATGTGTATCACATGTGCAACACAGGTGAGCTGTGGCAAGTTGTCCAACACCCGTACAGTGCTGTGTGGATGTACATGGCACAACACATGCATGTGCAGGTGTCCATGTGTATGTGTACAGTGCCACTGCTGACATTCACAATGGCTACAGACGTGATGTGTACTGACATATACACAGCGTCCAGGTGAACAGTAGCACCGACGTCACATGGGGACCTATGCCAAGTGATATGGACACAGGTGCAGCCAGGTACACATGTCCACAGCAGGCTAACATATACATGGTGCGTGTACAGTGTGATGGGGTGGCACACAGATATGATGTGACACCCACTGCTCAATGGTGTGAAGCCAACACATCGGCTGTGTCACTGCCACAATGCCTGTCACAGATTACTGTGCAGATGTCGTACTTGTCATAGCAATGTATTTACAACAGTATGCCAGCACAGCAGTGTAAATGTGACCTGCCACCATCATTATGTCTTACAGATAATGCCACGTTCCCGGCTTCCTGCTTTCAGTCGACAGGAGGAGGAGGTGATCATCCCATACCTCCATACTAATCATGACGTCTTATTCAGTCATGTGCCACAGCAGGCACAAGAATGACAGGAGATGTGGGAGGAGATGTGCAGGAGGGTGAACAGCCTGGGTGGATACAACCGCACTTATCAGCAGATCCGCAGGCACTGCACAGACCTGATCCGGCATGCAAGACAGCATGCCACTGCAATCGCCAGACAACAAAGTGGGACAGGTGGTGGGCCACCAACCCAGCCCCCACTCACAGCCACGGAGGAGCTTCTGGCCAGTCTGGGGACACCCACGGAACAACACGCAGAAACCCATGCGTCCATCGTGGAGGTGGGTGTCTCCCGAACTATGAGCTTGGAGCTGACTGGTAAGTCAGTGTTGCATGTTTGTATGATAAGCGACGTGGGGTGGGTGTCATAGTACAACACATAATATAGCAATACATGCCAGGTATATGGCCACACAAGATGCATACTACAGTATGCTATGTTGTGTTAGCAGACATGTGCATAGCACATGCTAACTCACAGATGCATGATGTGACATGCACAGTGCTGACCGTGGCGATAGTAATGGATAATGTGTATACCTTTGTGTCATCCCTTTACAGGTGCGTCTGGCGTGTTGCAAACACAAGGGTCTGTTGCAGGTAAGTCTGTTGCTAGTCAAAGGCATGATATGGTGTATTGATATTCCCCATGTGTCCAGGCATGACATGCACACCTGTGTGTGCCCCAGTCACGTAATACAGGTTGCACCACCGACACACACACCACCCATGTACAGTAGATACAACTGTTAGCGTAGAGTGGCATGACACCACACAACCTATTGGTGTGTTACGTGCATTCAGCTATGCATACAATGGTGTAGGTGTTCCACAATGGCTGCATGTGTAGTATGCATCGGTATGCCTCTGCAGTATGCACACAGTACCACATAGTGAGCTGTGATCTTGCCAGAGCACAGGTGTTACCAATGTGACCTATGCCCCTGCATCGGGCGCACACGTTGTGACATGGCACATGCCATGTCCCATGCTGCGATGGATGTCTGGCTGCAACATTTTCACACCATGACATGACCTATGCGACATAGCAGACATCCACACTGTCTGCATATCTGTAGGGAATGTGACACCTTACACTAGTATGGTTGTATGTCACATGGGCCACCACAGGGCCGTGTGCGATGTCCACCACACACAATTGTCAATGACCCAGACAGACAAGGCCATGGTCGATACCTACAGGCATGTTGCCACACAGTACATCCACAGTGGGTAGTCACCGTTGCACCCTGTACACACATAGTGGGCTCATCACTGTAGTGGACCCCTGGACATCAATGTAGTACACCAGTGACATGGAATGCCTCTCCACAGCTACTACAGGTGCCTCCAATGTCCACCATATACGTGCTGCTGAGCAGCTGAAATGACTTACAGACATGGCAATGTAATGCGTCCAGGTCACGCATCGCACAGAAACATAACTGTGTCCTGCTACTGTGCAGTGGCACAGTGCCCGCACTCCACACTGTACAGCTATGTACACAGCTCACACCAACCGCACCTGCACAGACATCCCTGTTACCCATACATTGTATCTGTAGACTGTACACATAACACTGCACCGTGACAGCCGTTGTGATGTGGTGCATGCGGTGGGACACCATTGTCACATGTCCACATGATACCACACATGTTTGCGGTGTACATGACATAGTGTCGGCAGCCATGTGTACTGTCAATTCGCCCATGGCCACACGGTGTATCCGCGGTGATGCATGCAAACTACCATGAATGTGTGTACTGCATGCCTACTAAAGACACCTGCCTGTTGTACTGTTCCCACCAGGGCAGTGTGCATACTGCCACTATGAATGTCTGGTCTACATTCACTGGTCTGTGGTGTGTGAATGCTGCATGCCACCTGCATTATCACATGCATGATGTGTGTGTGTGTGTGTGTGTGTGTGTGTGTGTGTGTGTGTGTGTGTGTGTGTGTGTCTGTATTGTAACCGATGGTATGTCTTTGTATTGACAGGTGCTGTAGGTGAATTACCCTCCTGCGGTCCATCTGATGCTAGTGTCCCCACAGATACTAGTGGTGATGACCATGTGCATGAGGCACAGGCAGGGTCGTCACAGGCAGACACTGTGCCATTGGAGAACATCACACGTATGTCCCCTTCATCCCTGCACACGGTTCGGATGCCGACACATACCCCAACACCGTTGCCCATAGATGACGGTCAGTCAGCGTCTGTTGGCACCAAGCAGGAATGTGTGGTGGCTGCAGAAGGTGTGGGTACACTCGATGTTGCCAGTGTAATGACTGGTGCAGTGCCGCGCAGGCATGTGGCAGGTGCTGCTCGTGGGGAGCACCGCTGAACATACACCTGCCGTACAGGGTGCAGCAGCTGGTATAACCAGGCGCATGTTCCAGACTGTAATGGCGCGCAGGCACGCGTGCCAAGCGGCAGAACCAGGAAGCGCAGAGGCTGCAGAGGTCTGCAATCCGTTCCTTGAATGACAACATCCAGGCATTGGCGAATGCCCAACAGCATCTTGCCGATGTTCTGGATAGGAGATTGGGTGAGATGGCTGGTATCCTCGACCGAGGCATGGCCATCCTTGGCGTGGGCTGTCCGTGCAGGAACACCAGGTAGGGGTGAGGCATAGGCGCGTGGCGTGGGCCAGCAACACCACCTGGTGCAGGTCAGCGTGTCGTGCCACCTCCCATGCCCACCCACACAGTGCTGGTAGCAGCAGCAGTGCAGCTGCTACTACACCAACCACACCAGGACAGAGCAGGCCACGTGGGCGTGGCCCTGGACGGCGTGGGCATGTTTCCAGCGGACATGTGACATCGGAGAGTGGACAGTCCGTACCTCCACCCGTCGTGCCCGTGCGACCCCAGGCAGGCACGGGTCACGCCGCGTGGCGGACACAGTGAGCCGTAACACCTGCACTGTACAGTCTGGGGCTGCCAAGCATACCCCGTGTAGGCATCACAGATGACTGAACTGTGTACACACAAACCCACACACAGCAAACACGACTGTAGGGCTCCACCACACCCACATGCGATCTACACAGTCATGCCCAGTCAATGCACAGGCCCTTACACACACACATGATGTCATCCATTGGTACAGCCCATGCCTGTGGCACACATATCACCCTGTGCATATGATGAAGTCTCTGCCGCATAACTGTGAGCTACACCATCAGTGCACAGTTATGCAAACATATTCTGATGCACAGGGTGGACAAGATAGTGAGAGGTGTATGTGATACCTGTGTCCGCATAGTACATGATATGTATGTTGTGGTGTGTGTGTATGGCTGGTGACAGGTGTGTATGTGATGTGGGTTGTGCACTGACATCATGCAGCAGACATACCATGCAGGACAGGTGCAGCATTCATTGATCTGTGTACACAGTATGCGTGGTGGTTACATGTGTAGCACCATGTTGGTTCAGTTAACCCGTATGACAATGATGGTGTACTTGCATGTGCCTACTGGGGGCACTGTAATTAGTTCCCCACGTGTAGTCGTGGGGTACCCACAGGCATGTCTGGCAACATCAGCATAGCACAGGTACCCGCAACCGGCATGGACCCCTACATAGGAACATAGGCGCATGTACATAACAGGGTATGTGCCCTACGACATGTGTGGACCTAGCATGACTGTGTGTGGCTGCTAACACCCCTCAGGATGGGGATGCCACATCCATCAGTCCCCAGACCCTCGTCCAGCACTGACACACAGATGATGCCTGGCGCATAACTATATTCACACATCCACCGCGTCATTATTACTCCTGGGCCGAAGGCAGTCAGGGCCTTTCCTTCACATGGGCTGGCACTCCTCTACGTGTTGTAGGGGTCTCCGGCCGTTGACCCTGTTCCCCCAGCACGTCCCACTCATCTTTGTGGTGATGTGTCTGACAGTCGCTTCTGTGCCCATGTTTGCCTGGAGCCTAGGAAGTGGAATATGCCCATGTCACCCAGGTCAGACATGGCCGTGTATGCAAGGCACAGATCACCACAGAGCAGATGTGCTGTGAAGGTTTACAGGCCAAGTCCCCTTGGTCGTGCAGCTTGTGACACATGTCCTAGCACCGTCATCCCCGCCTTGTGTAACGTTTGCGGTCCTTCCGAGTGCTGCAGGCGTCAGGTTAGCTACAGGCCAGATGTGCCGTTATGCGCCAGTCATTGCTCTGGTGTGTGATGTGTACAGGGGTACAATGAACACCCCTGATGTGGATGCGATTCCTTCCAGACCAGGAGGCCACAGTGGAATGTCTTCACACCCACATTGCCAATGTGTGTGTTGACAGAGGTTACCGACAGGTGTGGTAGCCATTTACATGAACATGTCCACCATCTTGAATGGCTTACCACCTACATGTGACATTGGGCCGAACATGTCCTTCACACTGGGTAGGTCTGCACCTTCTCTGGCATGTAGTAGCAGGCCATGGCTCTGGCACCAGTTATCCATGTCTATGACGCCCTAGGTGGATGTCCGTGTCACATGGGGTGTTGGGTATGGTGGCCGGTGTGTAGTCATCTGCATACCTTGTCTGCCACAATCCCCTATGATTGCATGCATATTGGAAGGTCGAATGCCGATGGCAGGGGCCCAGGACTGAAGCCCTGTGGGCCTCCACTAGAGACCAGATATGAGTGTGACAAGGCACCAGGAACACCAACCCTGTGGTGTGACCTCCAACCTTTCTGAGAAGCATCGGGTGACATATGTCCCCACATGTATGCTGGCGAGCCTTTCCATGAGCCCCATGTGGAGTGTGCTCTGAACGCTCTCACCAGGTCATGGTACTGTGTGCAAACCCGCGTATCCCCATCAATGGCCTTGGTGACCACTCCAGACAGGACGAGCAGGTTCGGGAGGCAGGATCCGCCCTTGACTATGTTGTTGTGGGTATGTTCCGGTATTGGCTGTACACCGCTGTCTGTATCCATGGGCATCTGTATGGACCTTCCCACAGCTTTGCAGACAAGGCTTGTCAAGCTGATAGGGTGTGGCTGTCTACAGTCCATAAGAGCACTACCCTGGCATAGTGGGACCACAGATGCCATATGCCATCCATTGGGGACATAGCCCATAGTAAGGCTAACATGACACAGTGGCCGCATGTGTGGGCCGAGGGCCTCAATGAGGATGGGTAGCACACAGCCAGGGACACCATCGGTGGCCATTGTTGCTGTGTCAACTGCCATAGAGATATGGGATCACTCCAGGCCATATGAGATGTTTCGGAGGCTACACTCTGGTGGGATGGATATGTCCCCTCTTGGGGGGGGGGGGTGGATGTATGCATGGAACATGTCCGCTGGTTTGCAGACAATGTCTGTGGGTGCAGTGACCGTTGTACCATTCTAGACCATTTCCGGCCAAGTCTGTGTGCCCCAACCATGTCCTTACCACAGTTAGGGAAGGCCCTATGCTTGTCTCATGTGCCCTCTGCAGTACCACTCCCACAAGCGGCCGTGGATGATTGTATGTGTGGCCGTATGGTGACGCCGGTATGAATGGGAGATGGTTTCCCTGGTACTGACATTGCTCTGTCATGTATTAGCTCCAACTGTTGATGTACAGCTTGTCAGTGGCTGGGGTCCACCACACCATGTGCCTACCTGTGGTGGACAAGGTCCTGATGTTATCATGTTTGCCTGTTGCAGACATGCATGTGGTTGCTCAGAGAAGGCATTCGTTAGGCGGTTGGCAGTCTGGCCTGTGTTCAACACTGGCATGGAGGACTTGTAGGGTACCACACCGGTTGTATGATGTGTGTGGTTTGTTGTGGAGAGGTCATCACTTAGGTCCCCCATGCCGGTGTTGGGTGCAGGATGTGGATGACCAGTGGATCCACTATATGGTCTGGCATCACCATTGAGGGCTGTACATCCTGTGTGGGGCATATCCTCACCATGTGTGATGGGCAGAACTGTCAGACATCCCCCCCTAGTGTGTATGGTGCATGGCTGTTTAACAGTGGCCAGGTGTGAGAACACCTGGGACCGTGGCGAGTGTGTTGTGCCATGGGTAATGTTCCCAGTCTATGTATGGGTGGTTCATGTCACCCAATACGGTGCTGTTGTGAGAGCATGCACACTCACCAGTGTCCTCAGGACGTCTGTGCAGGTATCCTGTGTTTGGGAGGGTTGTCTGTAGCATGCAACAAACTGTAGGCCAGTCCTACACATGGTTAATTGCACCTAGATATTCCCCGCTGCAACGGCCATGTCTGTGGCATGGCGGGTTGCTGTTATGTGGCTGGACACACCGTCCACATTCCGCCACCCATGCTGTCGCACCATGTGTATGCATGTCTGCTCTGTGCCGAGTCTAAGTGTCTGAGCATGCCCAGTAGGCAGCTGTGTAGATAGACACACAGCACAGTGCACACCGCGCCCGACTGCAGTTATACCCGGTGCATGCCTGTATCCTTCTCGCCTTTGGCCGCGTCTGTGGCATGGCCAGGTTGCTGTTGTGTGGCTGGACACACCGGCGTCCACATTCCGCCACCCATGCCGTGCACCATGTGTATGCATGTCTGCTCTGTGCCGAGTCTAAGTGTCTGAGCATGCCCAGTAGGCAGCTGTAGATAGACACACAGCACAGTGCACACCGCCCGACTGCAGTTATACCCGGGTGCATGCCTGTATCCCCGCCGCGGCCACGTCTGTGGCATGGCCAGGTGCTGTTGTGTGGCTGGACACACACGGCGGTCCACATTCATACACCCATGCCGGCACCATGTGTATGCATGTCTGCTCTGTGCGAAGTCTAAGTGTCTGAGCATGCCCAGTAGGCAGTGATGTACTGATTAGTAGTTACTTGGTATTCCCGACTGCAGCACTAACGTGTTACTGTCGGCGACCTTGGGATGGTAACAGGCTGCGTAACTGCACTCTGACCTAATTCGATCGGGCGATTGCCTCTGCAAATGATACCACCCACGTGGGGTATGCCTCCTGACAGCGCTCTGCTCAGTAAACTCGGTGGCCAGCGTTCTGTAAATGCTTCATACTGTAGTGTGTTCATGTAGATAAGCGTGGTTCGTCTCCGTCCCTTCCGTGTGTGTGTGTGTGTGTGTGTGTGTGTGTGTGTGTGTGTGTGTGTTTCCAGCTGCCTCTGCGAATGAACATGCTTTTTAGGCGGCCAACACATACCTTGGCTATTGCCAGCTATTGTCTTGGGTGATGTCACCAGCCTACAAGTATGCCTCTGACAGCACTTTGCTCAGTAAGCTTCGGTGGCGTTCTGTAAATGCTTCATACTGTAGTGAGTTCATGTAGATAGGTAG
The DNA here is from genome assembly GCF_019279795.1 of Protopterus annectens. Classification (NCBI taxonomy): domain Eukaryota; kingdom Metazoa; phylum Chordata; order Ceratodontiformes; family Protopteridae; genus Protopterus; species Protopterus annectens. The sequence goes on from NC_056750.1 coordinate 462,965,175, forward strand.
GTTCGTCTCCCGTCCCTTCCCCGTGTGTGTGTGTGTGTGTGTGTGTGTGTGTGTGTGTGTGTGTGTGTGTGTGTGTGTGTTTCCAGCTGCCTCTGCGAATGAACATGCTTTTAGGCGCCTCGCAACACATACCTTGGCTATTGCCAACTATTGTCTTGCGGGTGGCGTCACCAGCCTACAAGTATGCCTCTGACAGCTCTGCTCAGTAAACTCTGTAGCGTTCTGTAAATGCTTCATACTGTAGTGAGTTCATGTAGATGAGGCGAGGTTCGTCTCCGTCCCTTCCGTGTGTGTGTGTGTGTGTGTTTCCAGCTGCCTCTGCGAATGAACATGCTTTTAGACGCTTATATGACACATACCTTGGCTATTGCCAACTATTGTCTTCGGGTGATGTCACCAGCCTACAAGTATGCCTCTGACAGCACTCTGCTCAGTAAACACGGTAAGCAGCGTTCTGTAAATGCTTCATACTGCAGTGAGTTCATGTAGATAGGCGTAGGTTCGTCTCCCGTCCCTTCCCGTGTGTGTGTGTGTGTGTGTGTGTGTGTGTGTGTGTGTGTGTGTGTGTGTGTGTTTCCAGCTGCCTCTGCGAATGAACATGCTTTTAGGCGCTGCAACACATACCCTGGCTATTGCCAGCTATTGTCTTGCGGGTGATGTCAGCAGCCTACAAGTATGCCTCTGACAGCACTCTGCTCAGTAAACTCGGTAGCGCGTTCTGTAAATGCTTCATACTGTAGTGAGTTCGTGTAGATGAGTGTAGGTTCGTCCTGTCCCTTCCGTGTGTGTGTGTGTTTTCGTTGCTTTCACAACCTCTTCGGAAAAAGCAAATTCTTAAACTGTTCACAATCAACAATGTGAGATTTAAGAACTCGTTAAGACTCACATTGTTGATTGTGAACATTTTAGAATTTGCTTTTTCTGCAGAAGTTGTGGAAACAACGAAACGTTGCATGTTTTAATAAACTGTTTAAATGTTAAGAAGACTTGTGTTGTGTCGAACCTACGGGGACTATTCTTGCGCAGGTTGCTGCTTTGTTTGTTTATCATAGTACAATACCATGTAATACGTGTGTTCATAGCATGCTTTCTGAGATGTTGAGATGTGTGTTTCGTTAGCAGTGCGTCTGTGCTTTCTATGCTGTGGCTACATGTTCATTGTTCGCATAGAAAGTGACAAATGGAAGTGTAAGGGTGGATATTTAAAGCCTGGATGCTTCCATGTTATGTGTAAGTCTCACGGAGCCTACGGGTGATAGCGCATACATGTCTATGAAGAACGTTTGGATACCATATGTGACCTGTCGTGGACGAAATGTTTAAGTTGACTGTTCCATCTACCTATGTGTGACATGGTTTGTGGCCATAGGGTGCCAGCAAGTATTTCCTGTTCATTGGGTATTTGCCATGGTCAATTGACATCAATCCTATTAATTCACTGAACGATGTCTTTCATTGGTGGGAACGCCATAGTTTGACCATCGTATGTCTTTCCCAGCCGACGTTGAGATTGTGCCATTGGTATGTTTACACAGGTCACCCATCTGTTCCACTGTATGGAAGCATGTGATCCCCATTGATGTGCTGGCAGATTGAGTGCTGTAATGCGCCCGGTATCTGCCCAGTGGTCTGGCTTTGTATGGGGAGTGTCTACTGTAGTCCCTATCTGTATTTCCTGGGTTATGCCTTGCAACAGCTGTGGGATTCCCCCAGGTTTGCAGCGCTATGGGTGCCATCTTGGCGGCAAATGCGTTTGTCCACCATCCATGGGAACTGCCTACTGGACACTTTAGTATAGGGCTGTACACATTTCACAGCTGCATTCTGCATTTCCGGTGGATGATGCGGCATTATTAGTGCGGTGCGCATATGCCATGGCCACGTCCGCACAAAGAAGGCGGGACAACGAATCATCTGCCAATCCACACGAGACCCATTTTGCGTTACCACCCACGATCCCATGTCTGCAACCTCGACGGTACCCATTGCACACCCTTCATGTAATGCGGAAATGGGATGTGAACGCCGATGTATGGATTTTGCAGCAACCTGGGGAGTCCTATTCATATGTCCTGCATTTCATGGACGGTTGTCATCACCCTTTGAAGAGAGCGCTTGTGGTGCATATATCTACTCCTGTGCGTAGTCACGCCGGCTGTCACCTCTTCTGGAGTCATACCCGATGCAGCCTGTTGCCAACACTTAAGGAGAAATTTTTGGGTCCTGCAATGGACACCGATGTGCATATGCAAGAGTGTAGAACATGTTGGACTGTGTCCATTGACGGCCAGTGGGGTTTGACTGCCGCCGCATTATGTTCCCAGTCCCAGATGTCTGCTCTTGCCTACCCATATTATGTAGTGCTACGGAACCCGATGTCCTTCCACAGGATTAACCCATATGGTGTTACTGTAGTACTGCAGGTTGGCAACTGCTTTAAGTAATCCTCAGAGGTACCATTGTGAACTATCCGGCCACTGTATTGTCGATTTATAACACAGCGGTACACATGTAGAACCTATTTATTCATGAGAAAGGATGTTATTTATGTGTGGGAACTCCATGGTTTAACCATAGTATGACCTTCCTAGTTGGCGTTGTTGGTGTGCCATTAATATGTGTTCCTGTAGGCCGGCCGGTATGTTCAGCGAAGGTGGAAGCGGGTGATCCCCACATACTTGCTAGCACCTTGGTTGCTGTGTGCGCCGAGGATTAAGCGACGCAGGATGGATGTCTATGGTGTCTACTGTTGTTTCCATCTGTATTTCCTGTGTTATGCCTTACTACGGCTCAGTGTGATTCCACCAGGTTTGCTTTATTATGGGTGCCATCTTGTCCGTGACGTTTGTCCATCCTTGGAAATGCCTACTGGACACTGGTGTAGGGCTGTACCCATTTCACAGCCGTATGTAGCATTCTCCGGTGGATGATTGTCAGTATTGGTGGGTGGTAAGGCATGTTCTGTACCACATCCTCCCACGGAAGGGACAATGGATCATCTGCCAATCATCTCCAACACCCATTTCTGCATACCCACGATCCCATGGCTGCAACCCTCGACAGTACCCACATAGCAAATCCTCCATGTGTGCTGGAATGGGATGTGGACAGCACATCTAATCAGGACCTCGACAATCTGTGGATTTTTGTGCATATGTCCGCATTTCATGGACAGTTGTCATCAACCTTGAACACGCTGGCGGTGCATATATGCTAGCTGTGCCGTAGTCACGGCTGTAGTTCATCTTGGTCTCTTCATCGCCGCCACCAAGGTTGAAGCCAGTTGCAAAGGACAAATTTTGGGTCCTACAATGGACACAAATAAAGTGCATATGTAAAATGTAGAACATGTTGGACTGTGTCCATCTGGCACAGTGGTTGTGACCCGCTTGCTGTATGTTCCCCAATCAAAGCGCGGATGTGTGTTTGACTACACATATTATGTTGTGCTACGAAACCCATGTTCTACTACGATTAACCCAAATTGGTATTGATGTAATGCTGCAGGTTGGCAACTGCTTTAAGTAATCCTCAGAAGGCCCAGTAGGACATATATCGCCCACCTGTATTGTCAATATAAAACAGCCAGAACATGCATACCCTATTTATTCATTGAAGGATGTTGCGTTATATCGGGAGAGCAGCTTAGTATTTGAAACATCGTATGACCTAACCCATTAGTTGAGGTTGTTAGTGTCGCCATTAGTATGTGTTCCACAGGTGGCCATTTGTTCCGCAGTATGGAAGCGAGTGATCCTCATGTTGTTGCTGGCAGATCGAGTGCTGTGCACGCCGATTATTGCATCGCGGCGGTCTGACTTTGTATGAGGAGTGTCTACTGTAGTCCCTATCTGTATTTCCTGTGTTATGCCTTACTGCGGCTGTGTAATTCCAACCAGGTTTCCAGTTATAGGTGCCATCTTGGTCGCTAACTTGTCCATCCATGGGAATTGCCTACTGGACACTGATATAGGGCTGAACCACATTTCACACCTGCTTTAGCATTACCCAGTGGATGCTTTGCATCCTTAGCAGGTGGGGATGGACAAAGCGTGCTGATGCTGCCTGGCCTCCCGCGGGGGTGGGACTAGCGGATTATCTGCCAAACCCAACACCGAGCCCCATTTTTGCATACCCAGGATCCCGAAACATGGCTTGCAGCTTCCCCGCGGTACCCATTACACATCGCTTCATGTAATGCCGGGACTGGGATATTGGGCCCTTGCGCTTCTATGAATACGACAATCTGGGAGATTTCTGTTCATATGTCCTGCATTTCATGGACAGTTATCATCAACCTTAAACAAGCTGGTGGTGAATATGTCTGGCAATGCGGTAGTCACGGCTGTCACTGTCTGGTCGATCATGATATTCAGTATGACTGAACCCCATCCACCAAATGGTTTGTGGAAATGGTTCGTCAGTGGGTTTGGGCCTGGTTCCACCATGGATGACACCTGCTGTATTACCTCTAGGTGGGCGTTGATTTTGGTCATTTTATGTGGTACTTGGACACAGCGATCTTCTTTAATAAGCGCACACGTACCAATTCTCGCTGGCAGGGTGCAGTCGTGCGCTATTACATTTTGTGACACAACAGTTCTCATTGCATCCAGTTCATCAGTCACAAGTTCAAGAGCGGAAAGTCACATTCATCATTCCTCCGACAGGTTTTGACAACTTCCTCTGTTCCCTGATTGATTTCACTACTCCACAAGCTGGGAGTGTTCCAGCCCAGGTTATGACGCTGTCACTCAAGTCCATATGAATCGATATTCCTTTATCTCTTGCAGAAAACTGGAATGTCAGAACAGCTTCCATTTCACCCACTGGATTAGTAGGTTTCTCGACTGTGTTCCCAGTTCTTCGAGCTATGTGTGTTATAGTTCGTTTCGTACCCAGAGGCAATTGTGCAGTATGTCATGTGACTGGAGCCAGATAACCCAAATAACAACTGCCGGACCAATTCTCAGGTAACCATTGATATGCTTTTTTCCCACAAACAACATAACAATATTCTACTTTACTACTGATGTGGGTTACCTCTGCATGTAACATCTTCCTGTCTATAACAGAGGACTGTTTATACAAATCAGGATGTTTCTGCACATCCTTCCACGTTGTTCTCATGAAGCTTCAATACAGATAATGAATGGTGCTACAAGTAGTACTGTGATCTTTGGCTGTTATATGACATTTGTAAGACACAGTTATGTTACAAATACTCCCACCAACTTGAACTGTATCATGTTTATAACAACATACAATTACTTTTTGTGTAACAGGTAAGTACAGTGCCACTTTGTCCTGTGATCTCACAGAACCTGTATCAAAGTGTAAATATTCACAAGTCTCAATCTATCCCCAAGGGGACACCATACATCGGAAGTCCTCCATATGATGTAGGTATGGCAGTACAAACACAGCAATTTAAAATGTTCATAGTGTGTACATGCACACGTCATGCCTAGGTATTTGTTGAAGTGTGGAAGACACTCTGTGGCCAGTTCATCACGTATCACTATTTGTATCCGTGTAGTTATATGCAGGTAAGGTCCCAGCAAATGTAAAGTAAACACAAACATGGTTAATAGGTGTATAATCATTATGACAGTAAACCAAATGTCTTTGGGGTTGCTTTGTATTGTTATACAGTCTGGCCCGGGTGATTCAGGCTCTATGGTATATCAGCTACAAGATGTAGATCAGACTTGATATCCTTTACCGGTTTGACAACTGTGAGGTGAACCCAGGACGACCTCTCAGCATACTTTACTGCAGTAGGCGTTGCCAACAGTACCTGGTACAGACCTTCACACTTTCCACTTGCCAATTATCTTGTTTGGATAACAGTGACATACACACAGGATACTGGTGTCAGCTATCGTCCGGCTTCACTTGCTCTTTATCTGTAAAAGACTTTAACTGCAAAACAGTGTTATTGGTTAACAATCCTCTCATGTCACCTGCTAATGAGCCATCGACCTCCGGCTCTGCAGGCATGACAGCTTTCCACTCTGGCACATGATATGCCATTCCACATACTACTTCGAAGTGGGTGCAACACTTTACATTTGGAACTGTTGTCATGCTCAGCAATGCTAGAGGTAGACAGCAAATGTAACTCGTCTGGGTGTCACCCACCAACCTCCTCTACTTATTTCTCGGGATCCCATTGTACCGCGCCAGCAGTCATGCTGACTGTGGGTTGTACATGCAATTTACATTCATGGAAATACAAAATAATACCCCAGGTTGCGTGATTGTCTGGTTCACTAAATGTGTTCTATTGTCACTGTAGCTTCTTTACAGTATGCCAGATCTCGGGATACTTAATTTACTGGCACCTTTGCCACTGCTGCTGCATCCGGATTCATGGTTGGGAATGCTTCTACCCATTTTGATTATATATATGTGTAATCACTAAACAGTATTTCTTCCCTTCACATTTATTCAGATGTATGAACTACATACAAATAGTACGGAACGGTTATGGTGGTGTAGGTAAACACACTCCCTTCGGTTTAAATGCTCCCTGTGCATGATATCTACTGCAAATGTGACACGCTGCTCATGATGTTTGTATGTGGTTCCTAATTCCGTATGTTAGGGGTATTCTGTTAACCAAATGTACCATCCCCCCTTTTGAGACATGGCTGTACCCATGGCTCCACAAAGCCGCATATCTGACTACATTAGACGTTAATATTGGCTTTCTCACTGTGGATATGTGCAGTCCGTCTTCAAGGATTGCTCCTCGTCATACCCACGTCGGCTTTTCTGCTTTCGTAGTTGATGTTTGCATTGTTTGTAACATTTCTACATCTAGAATGTCTGAGGATTGTCATTCCTCATTCAAACAAACACTTTCCAACTGTGAGGCTGCTTGTTTTGCAGCTGCATGAGCTCATGCCTTACCTTTCCTAATGTTATCCTGTTGCTTTCTATGACCTGCACATTTACAATTAGCTACTTTAGTGGGTAACTGAATGGAATGGAATGCATTCAAGATCAATTGCGCATGATTAATCGGTTTACCGGTGGATGTTATCATTCCCCTATTCTTCCACTGCTGCTCATAAACATGCACTGTACAGACAACATACTGACTATCGGGATAAATGTCCACATATCAGTTTTTCGCTACAGTACAAGCACGTGTTAAGGCTATCTATTCTGCTGCTTGAGCAGACACGTTATGCTGCAGGGGTTGGGCGTCTACAGTCTCATTATCAATAACTACTGCATAACCTACTTGATTCGTTCCTGTAGGACTCCATCTACATGATCCGTACACATTAACTGTCACCTCTGCATCATCTAAGGGTATATCAGTGATATCATGTCTGTGTGTAGTTATTTCATCCATTTCGTATAGGCAACTGTGTGGTGTGCCATACACAGGTGTCGGACGTGACGTTGATAGATTTAATGTTGTACAACGTTCAATCACCATATGAGGTTGACTCAGTGGTATGGTCAAACAAGACAAATGTCTAGCACGGGTCAGGAATGCTATCTTCTCTTGCAGCAGAATGATCGCGACTGCATGAGACATTCTCACAGTGAGAGGGTGGTATAATAACATTAAGGCCGGGGCCTGTACTGCCATGGGTGCTACAACAACTGCCTGTACACAATGTGGCACTGACCATGCCACAGTGTCCAACTGTACTGAGTAGTAAGCTATGGAGCGTTGCTTACTTCCATGCTGTTGCATCAAGACTGACGTCATATATCTCCGCTTACAATCTACGGTCTGACAACATGTGTTATGATTATTCGAGACCTAATACAGATGTTGAAGCTATCAATCGTTTTAGTCTGCAGAAAGTTGTTTCTGCTACTGTAATCCAGTGTAGTATGTGTTGTGCTGCCATAGGTGTATTAAAGATTAAGGCAGACAATACAGCGGATTCAAAAGCATTGTTTGGTAACCAGCTTTGACAAATGTTAGTCGGCCCAGAAAGGACTTCATTCCCTTCTTGGTAGTTGGCTTGGGTGCTTGTGAAATTACTACCTTCCTATCGTCATGTAATGTTCTACCCTACTTGGATACCACATATCCCAGGTACTTGACCTGTATTCTCTGTAGTTGCAATTTATGCTTGCTTACTTTATGTTCCTGTTCTGCTGAATATCTCAATAATGCTATTGTATCTTCCATACATTGCTGCTGGGTAGGGGCCGCAAGCAGAATATCATCCACATAAAGTAGAACTTGACTGGCCCCGGGTGGATTAAACACCGGAATGTAGCTAGCCATCTCCTGTGGGAATATCGTTGTACTTTCACAGTATCCCTGCGATAGCCGGGTATGGCTGTATCTGTTACCCTGAATGTAAATGCAAAGCAATACGGACTATCTGGATGTATAGGTATTGCAAAGGAAGCATAGCTTATATGTACCACGGTAAGATACTTCTGTGGCGTGTTCATAGCATTCAATATTGTGTGTGGGTCTGGCACCATCGGTACCCTAGGTATTATTACATGATTTACAGCTTGTAAATCCTGTACCATCCGCCATTCCCCCTTTGTTTTCCGATCAGAAGATACAGGGGTATTGCATGGTGAATAGCGATTACTTTGTAGATGGGGAATTCCCTCTGTGACTTTACAGATATCATCTGGTGTCCACGGTCTATACACTACGGGGGTTGGGTCCTGCCCTTCCTGTCCTGCATGAGGGTTTGGTACTTCAATTAATTGACAGATATCCTCACTCTGTTCTAGTGACTGTCTTCTTACTCGAGTGTCCCCAGGTATGTTACGAGTTCAGGATGTGGTTTCAATAGCTTCTGTTACATTTGGTCGTTGTGATACCTCTGTTGCCACAGGATAACGTGTGGGGACTAGCCTGCCCTCCCGCTTCATATCCTGGATGTGGTATCGGAGGTGGTAGGGGGGTGGGGGGGGGTGTCGCTACTACTGTATTATGATCTTCTGTGTGTACATATGATGCTTTCGCATTTATAGTGTTCTGTTCCCTTCGGTTCACTACCTCAATCCACCTATGTGCTTGACGGATACCCAATTGTCGCTGTTTTGTCGCCTGCACATCTTAGGGCTGCCACCTTTTCAAATGCACAATGTGGGACATTAGTGTTCGGAACGTGTAATTTGCCAGGAAAAAGCATACCCACGGCCAGTACATAGGGCAGGATTTCACTTTTTGCCAGGAGAGCTACCAATTCTTGTAGCATTTCAGTTGCTTATTCTGTTTATTATGATATTTTGTTGTTCCAGATACAAAATTACTGTTTTATGCTACCATTTGAAAAGATATCTGGGAAATCTTTGTCCTGAGATATCAGGACATTTGCCATTTGTTCTGTTTGTTTGCAGGACACAACTGGCCAAAGAGGGACTGTCCCTCACAGGGTGGGACAGGTGTTTACCCTAGAACATGTGCATCACATTTTCAGAGATTACAATGTTTCAGTAACGATATTTTGTCTAATATACCATCAATGTCATATTTATTACCCCATTTTGCAGAATATCTCACATTATGTGCTCTCTGCGATTGCATATACTTCACGTCACCCGTCAAACGCGAATCACATGATCTGTTTGTTCACTAATCTCCCATATCCTCTACACGACTGTTACGTACCCTTCTCTCGTACCACGTGGTATCTCCTTCCCTGTATCCACTGTAGTGTATACAATGACTATTTACTCTGCTCTGTGTTCCCCTGACCTATGTCCAGATTTAACACTATTTGGATTGGTCTTCGACCCGCTATCACAACTGTTAACAGAAACACAATGTAGTCTGGTCCCTGATCTACAATAGAGACAAAGAGGCAAACAATCCTTACCTGAGCCTCCTGTTTAAGGCTGCACGTTTTCTTCTTGGGATCCAGTTTTCCGCTTTTCAGCCACAGATCAGACAGTAGACAGCCTCTTTACACACAACAATTCAGTCGGAGGTCTTTTCATTCAAGAAGAACCATTTAGGCAAATTCTCCTGCGCAGATGTCTAACCACCCATGCACTCTGACCTGCAGCTTACCAAGGGAATTCCGGATTACAAGGATCACAATGTCAAATAAGTTGTTAAAACCAGACTGTAGTTATCAGTAGGCTTTTCTAAGTGACAGTCAATAACACAGGAGGCTCAGGTTCACAACGTTTTAGTAGTGTACACAGGCAGGCAAAATAATATACAGTCCAAGTATGAGAGTTTTGTCTGACTCTATACAGTAAGCAATTTCTTTATATAGTGTTTACAATCAGCTTTTGCCCACCTTACTGACGTGGTCGGTCACAGGGCATTTCCATCACTATGGTCCGCAATAGTCTATACATACGTGGGTGCTGAGGTCGTGCTTTTAAAATGTTTTCCCATGAGAATAACACAGCCTTGCAAGGCACCTGGTCAATTACAGTGTCCTTCTGTGATTGTAGCTGTTTCAAGGACCCTGGACTGTTCCGATACAGTAGTCAGTTAATTTCTTAATACGTTGCTTTGTCTCTCTGGTAAGGAGTTGTACTCTTATCTTCGATAGAGCTCACAAGGCCATCCTCCTCAGGGGAAGGGGTGATGTTATGCATGTACATACATTTATTGTTCTGTAACCCAGCAGATAATTAATGATGAGAGACATAAGCCTGCTGTACTGGTTACTGCCAGGGTCAGAATTCCATCACACTACAGCTTAGCTTCACCAGTTACATGCAGGATCAGTTCTACTGCCATATTGTACGGTACAATTCAATGCATTATATAGTATTTCGAGTCTAAACTGGCACTTCATATGTGTTTCTATATATATTTTTCGAACAACATCCATCCTGCCATATGCATGTTGTTCCGTCCTTTACCTTGACCGTGTGTATTTGGCCATCCGGCCATGCTACTCTCCACATGTGATGTCCCACCTTCCCGTTCTTTGCCTTTAGCACCCTGTTAGGACGTCCTGTTTGGTAGGCACGTGTTCCGCTATATGTGTTCAACTTCTCTGCATAGCTAATCATCGATGCGGTGGTTCAAAAACCCGACTTGTCCACATGTGTACAGTTATGTGCAGTGTGTCGTATGCAAACCTATATGGTTTGGACGGGTACATACCACATGCGGGATGTACACATTCTGCAGACACATTCACATGCAGCCATTTCCATATCTGTACCTGAGGTGGGTTGATGACATGTGGGGTACGTATTTGCCCGCGTGGCACTGCCTAACACAAACATCTTGCCACATTTCAGGTATGCACATTGTGTGTAGGTGTATAGCTGCACACGGATGCTAGCAGGTTTGGGTGCACAGGTGTACATGGGTGGGACTTACATGCTACAATGAGGCTATTGTGTATTACATCTGTATGCATGGGTTCTGCTTCTGGATATTACACTTCAACATACGCCATCCAGTGTATGCGACAGAGACGTTGCTGGGTGTGGGATATCTTGCTATGCACATGTTTGCCTGTGTTTAAGGTATCTTGGTTCCTTCCTGTTGTTATGTCAACACAGCTACCCGGCTATGTACTGTCACTACTGCTTGTGACCATTATGGTTGGCACCTTTTCCAATGACCATAGTGGGACATGTTTTGTGGGAACATTGGATTTTGCAGGACAACACATACCCACAGTAAGTGGAGTTGACAGGACTTTACTTGTTTGCCATAATATACGCTTATTCTGTTAGCATTTGGGTTCCTTATTCAGTTTCTTATGCCATGTATGTGTTTCATATACAAATTATATGTTTTATGCTACTATTACATGTATATTGCGGGAATATTTTTGGCAGGGAATCTCAGGTCATTTTCCATTTTTTCGATTTTTGCAGGGACACAACTGTCCAATGAGGGACTGTCCACGGCACATTGGGACAGCTGGTAACCCTGGTGACCATGCCCATGTCGCTACTGGGGTTGCCACCTTTTCCAGTTGCCAAGGTGGGATATTTTCGGGACTCACATCTGAGTTTACAGGCCGACACATACACACGGTCACTATATAGCATAGAACTTCACTTGTTTGCCTAAATAAAAGCTTATTGTTGTGGCAGTTTGGTTGCTTATTCTGTTTCTTGTGTCATTTAGGTATTTCAGTTACAGAAATAACCAATTCATGCTACCATTACATTAAATACGGGATATCATTATGTCCTACAATCTTAGCACATTTGCCATTTTTAATATTTTTTTTCGGGACACAACTGGCCATAGAGGGACTGCCCCTCGCAAAGTGGGACAGGTGGTGACCTTAGTCGCTACTCCTATGTCGGTGCGGCGCGCTGACATGCTGCTGTACACCTTCTCTGAGTATAACCAGTGACGGTGCATTGCGGGACAAACGCAGTCTCATGCGTATCCTTTGCTCCTTGGACGGGTACACTTAAGCCTTCGTGGGTTGTATTTGCTTCTCCGTTTAGTTGTGACGGGTACTATGTTGCATACTCTACGTGCGTTTCATTCTGCACGGGCCCTGGCTGCTGCCATTACTATTATGGGCGGACCGTGGCAGTCAGCACATTAGGTTGCTCACCGCATGCCGGCTTAGCCACGCCTCCGGACGCATCCTACTTGGGCTCGCTCACGTACACTGCGCACGTGTCTGTGGTTGCGGTGCACTCTCATTAATATGCATATGGCGCTACTACGCCGGCTATTCACTGCACCGCCGGCGCAGACCTTACGCCGGCCTTGCGCCGAGCTTCATGAATCCCGGGGATGGTTCAATACATTCTCCTTTTCTTCAATTTAGGTCTTAAAGAGACCTTATCATTCAGACCCCATCTGCCTGCAAATGTAAAATCCAAAACCGCTCTCTATATTCAGTTTTGTTATGAATATCACCTATCCTACCAGTCTCTCTAACAGTTTCTATCACTTTAAACCTAAACTCATGTCCACTGGTCAGTTTCTATTATATGTTTTGCTAATGAATCATTATTGTTTTGTGTTCTTATATCCCTAACATGTTCTCTCATCCTCTCTGTTAGTGAACGGTTTGTCTTACCTACGTAGTACTTATAATATGTAACACAGTATGCTAAATATACTAGATAGAGATATTAATAAGGTGATAGGGACCAAGACAATGTTTACTTTTAAAAATAGGAAATCACTTAGAAGGCTGTTATGTTATGGTCCTGGAGATATGAATTATTCTCAAAATTTGGGGACGTTTCCTAGTAAGAACTGTAATTTTTGAAATTTAATAGACTCAGATTATAAGTTTATACATCCCGTTACTGATCACATTTATAGGTTTAATACTTTTGCTACTTGTAGAACTAAAAATTTAGTATATTTATCATACTGTATGATGCCAAATATGGCAAGAAATGCCAGCTTTAAACATTAACTTGGCCATTATTCCATCTTATGCCTTCCAGAACTCTACCCATAATGCTCTTCCCCAAATCACCTCCGATCTCTTTTGCTGCCTCATAGTGCCAGACGCATTCTCTCTCAAGTCTTGAGCGAAAGCTATTTTTCAAGTAAATTGTAAGTTACACTCTTCTAATTATTTTCTTCTGATATTATTTCTTATATCTGTACTACCTGCTCTACCCTTTAATACTTTAGTATGTGTATGTGCATGTGTTTTCATTTTCTACCATTAGGTAATTTTTTCTCAAGTACCATTGTTGGTACTTTTCTCCCCTTTACCTTCGGGTATTCCTGAATACAATATCTGGTATTTCTCCCTGCTTATTTACTTTAAAAAAAAAAAAAAAAAAAGCGTTTTCCTTTCTCTTGCTAGTATGACTGTTTGTGTGAGTGTGTGTGCATTGTGGCCGTTGTCTTTTTGGATTGGCCAACAAACCCTCCAGAGATACTTCTGGGTTTAAGAGGTATCAAACATGTGACAGGAAGATGCCAAACTTGGATGGAGACATTTTTTGTGTATATTGTCTTGGTGTGGTCCATCTACAAGAGGACTGTGCTGTCACAACTTTAGCCACAGGACTTTGATCGAGTGTAAAACTAAACTAGTTTTGAAAGGCTTTGATGAGGCCTTATCTGGTTCAAAAACTGAAATCAGTTCTTCCTCGTCTTCTTCATCCAAATATAAGAAAAAAAGACGGTACCAACACCTTCATCATAACTGCCAACTAAAATGGCCAAGTCTCCCTCAGTGCCGATAGCTTCTTTAAAAGTGGTGGGCCAAACTGCTCAGTCCTTGGTGCCGGCGGTGCCTCTTTCTGCACCAACTTCTTCAGTGCCAATATCTTCAGTGCTGACAACAACAAAAGATTCTACTTCAATTCCAGCCAAGTGTCCGGAACCCAAGGATCCTTCACTCTTATATGCACCACGTACCAAATATTCTCCCTCAGTGGATCCTTTTGTAGTCCAGTCATTTTTTTGGAGACACATCTACAAAAATCTCCATCAGATTCCGCAGTTTGATGCACCAAGAGTTTATCCAAATCTGACATTATTATTAGACTGGTGGATCAGCTCCTTACAGTGAGGGGATTACTCACTTCCTCAGTTCCAAGCAATATTAGCTCTGGAACCTTAGCATCTTCCACACCACTGATTATTCCTCTTTCAACTCCACCTGAGTTTTTGGAGCCCTTGGTACTGGCTTTCCTGGCTTCTAGTGCTTTGGTGCCAGTCAGATCCTTTTCTCCTGCACCGATAGCTACCCTGAGTTCTTCGGGTCTCTAAGACCCGGAAACCTCCCGGAGCCGAGGCTTTGTTGTCAGTTCCGAGGGACGAGGTTTGAATTCAGTGGCTTTGGAGCCATCTATGCCCCTCATGCATCAACATATGTAAGCTCAACTCTGGCTTCGGTGGCAGTTTCCTCGGTGTGGGGTGGGACCACGGTTCTGAAGGAGTCTATTTCGGTTCCAGGCTCCCATCCCTCTACGAGGGGGGCCTACCTTCCAGGCCATGGAGAAGGCCTTGTAAATGGTGGACAAACAGTCTGTGCCATTTCTGTCAGTACAAATGTCTTGTCCATCCCCTCGACTGGCGCTTCCTTCAGTTTCTCCCTGGGACAGAGGCACAAAAGTCACAGGATCAAACCGCATTGGTTTTGTCATCTTCGGATACCTCTCTGGAATACCCCACCGAAGAGGTACCTTTGAAGAGAAAGTGCAACAGGAAGCACTTGGACTCCCCTGAAGAGTCCTTCACAGATGATACCAATTTCAATGAGGGGGAAGGTTCCCCTAAGTCACTCCCTGAAGATGTTTCCTTTGGGGGCATCCTAGAAATTCTTAAACAGAGAGGTGGCTGGACTTCCTTCCAGTCTTCCTTGGAGGAATCGGTATACCTGAAGGCTTTTCATGCTCAGCGCTCTACCTCTTGGATTTCTTCTCTCACTGACGATCTTATTAAGCTGATCGCTCAGTGGGCTTGGAAGGTACCTGTCTGTGTCGAGCTGATCCCAAGGAGAACTGACCGTAATCTCTCTGCCCCTCAGGATCAACAGCACTGGGCCAAAGGAATTCCTGTGGATGCCATGGTAGTAGCGACCGTGACCAAGAAGGAACTTGCTGATGAAGGTCCTACTATTCATCGTCCTACCAAATAGTCTAGGACAATAGATAGATTTGGGAAGCATGTTTATGCTTCATCGACCTTCATTCTTAGGTCCTTGAATTACATGGCACATTTTACCAGGCTTCAAACAGATCTGATTAAAGAGCTATCAGATATTCTTGCTGGAGTGGTAGCTGAAGGAATTCGGGACAAAGTGACTTCTCAGCTTGCCACCCTAGAGTCTATCACCAACGCTTAACTTCTTCAGTAGTCTCGCTAAGAAGGCTGGGGGGTAACCCCTTCTAAGAAAGAATTGTGTCAAGGTCTGGCATTCCTCGGTAAAGTCCTTTTCTTTACTGGACATACGGGCCGCTCTTACGAGTTGGCCCTTGACCACAGATCTCTTCTGGTGCCTAGGGTGGCAACTGGAGTAATGGAGCATGGAATTGGAGTAAGTATCTTTACGGTGGATTTTAGAAACCCAGAGAACAAATCTGTTCAGCAAACCAAATTCCGGATGGTCTCGGTTCAGTCCTTCCATTCCTGGAAAAAGACGATTGGATGTACTCAGTAGATCTTCAGGATGCGTATTATCATATAAAAATGAAGAAATGGTCCGGAAGATACCTGCGCTTCTGGCTGGGAGCCAATCACAATCAGTTCAGGGCCCTGGCCTTTGGTCTTACCACAGCCCCCAGGGTGTTTACCAAATGCATAGCAGTGGTTGCAGCTCACCTCAGATTGCTAGGTTTCCTTATCTAGATGACTGGCTCCTTACCACTCCCACCAGGCATCAACTTGTAAAGGCACAATATTATACCCTTCACCTCTGCTCTGACTTAAGGATCAGTATAAACTATGAAAAATCATATTTAGAACCTTCCTAACAATTGGAATTCGTTAGAGCTGTGCTCAACATAGTCACTGGCATCACATCTCTTCCCCTCGAAAGACTTCAAAGGATCAGGTCACAAGTCAGTCAGATCATTCACTGCAAGAAAGTAACTGCGGAATTAATTCTACAGACTCTAGGGTCAATGGCAGCCTCTGTCACTCTAGTTCCCCTGGCTAAATATCACATGTAAATTCTTCAATGACTTCTGGCCGCCCAATGGTCCTTATTAAATCATCCATTGTCCCATGTGATTGTGATCACCTCTCAATGCATCAAGGGCCTAAGTTGGTGCCTTCACTCCAGTGAAATATTGTCAGGCTGCCCCTTTGTCCCTCCTCAAACCCAAGCCATACCATAGTGACCACGGACGCATCCCAGATGGGGGGGGGGTATTATCTGGGAAAGATAGTCCAAGGCACTTGGTCACAGCTAGAATCTTCTAGAGATGAGGCAGTGCTTTAGTGATGCAGGCATTTCAAGATACCCTCCCATTGGGAACAATTGCAGTTCAGACAGACAGTATGTTGGTAGTGTGGTACATCAGCAAGCAAGGGGGAACCACATGTTGCATTCTTTCTCGAGAAGTGCTCAGAGTTTGGCAATGGGCAATTTCTTCTGACCACTTTCTAATGGCAATGCACATACTGGGGAGCTCCAACATGATTGAGCAAATCCATTCTCATGCCTCACAAGTGGTCTGTCAATCCAGTAGTGGCAGATGATATTCCGTCTTTGGGGCCAACCTTGCTGCAACCTCTTTGCCTCCCCTCTGAACAACAAGTGTAGCAGTTAATTTGCCCTTATCCCCCCAGCAGGGGAGTAACCCAGAGATGCTGTCCTGCACAGTTGCCCCCCCCCCCGGTCTGTTGTACGCCTTTCCTCCAGTTCCCCTAATATGTCAGTTTCTAAAGAAAGTCAACAGGTCAAAGAACAGGACAACCCTCATCGCCCCATTCTGACCTCGGCAGGTCTGGTTTCCCTTCCCTTGACCTCATCTACTTTGGAAACCCTGGATTCTGGACCCATCTCCAGACTTATTGTCCACCTGGAGGGACTGTTTCATCCAAATCCGCAGCATCTCAAGCTCACAGCGTGGCTTCTCCAGTTCCCATGATCGCTAGGCATCTCTCTCTTTCCCCTCCCCAGTCCAGTATATCATTCTGGCCCATCACAAACCTTCAACAAAGAAACTATACCATAACCAGTGGCTAAAGTTTACTAAATGGTCACTAGACTACAATCTTGACCCATATTCAGCGCCTGTTGATAAAATTCTACATTGTTTGGTTTACTCTTTGAGGCAGGCACTTCAGCTTCCACTATTCATGTGCATCTTGCTGCGATATCTAACTTCCATGTTGGTTTAAACAGCTTGTCCCTTATTTCACGTAAACTTTGCAAAGCATTTTTAAAAGGAACCGTAATGCTCAGACCTCAATTCAAGGAACCCTGTGCACCATGGGATTTGAATTTGGTATTGCAATCACTTGTTTGTCAGCCCTTTGAGCCTTCAGCAACTTGTGACTTAAAATTCTTGTTCTGGAAAACTTTATTTTTGGTAGCTGTTACTTCTGCCAGAAGAATATCTGAAATACAAGCATTATCCTGCAAACCCCCTTACATTATCTTTCATAAGGACAGGGTCTAAATCTGGACCAACCCCTCCTTATCAAATATTGTTTCTGAGGTAAATATCAAACTATACAACTCCCAGTCTTCTTTCCTAGCATTTCCAGTAAAGGGGAGTACTGTTTGCACTTGCTAGATGTACACAGGCAATTCTGTTTTTATCTTCACAGAACAAAGCAAATCAGAAAATCTGGCCAGCTATTTCTTTCCTTTTCTTCAGCCAATGTAGGATGTCCAGTATCTAAAGTTAGTCCGGCTAAATGGGTTAGAGACTGTATCACCTCTGTCTATAACAGGAAGGGACTCCACCTACCAGGACCTGTTAGAGCCCATTTAACTAGAGCAATATCAGCATCTGCAGTTGTTCATGCCAAAGCTTCTTTAAATTATATTTGTGCTGTGGCGACATGGGCCTATCATCATTACTTTATTGCGTATTACAAACTGGACTTGGTCCCTAGGGGACATGCATCATTCTGCTTGATGGTGCTCAGGAATATTCTTCCATTAGACCTCCCAAGATTCAGGTAGCTTGGGACTCTGTCTGACTGTCAAGGATTACGTGAAGACTGACAACGTCAGATAAAGAACTTATGTTTATGTCTTACCATAACATTCCGTCTGTGTTGTCGATCTTCACTAATCCTTGGCATTCCCTCCCTCCTTCCCCCTTAGTGGATCAAATCTCTCCAAAGACTGGCTTTCATTATGAAGTCACAGATAAGGCCTCTGGTCTATTATTCTGGTCTGTCTCTATTGTTTGCAAACTCGATCTGAGCGATCTGAGGTGATTTGGGGAGGAGCATTATGGGTAAAGCTTAGCTCAAGAGTTATGGAAGACGCAAGCTGAAATAATGAGGGTCTGTTTTGAGGTTCGGAACCAAACCCACAGTCAAGGAATAGTGAAGATAGACAACACAGATGTAACATTATGGTAAGACATAACTTCTTATGTTATGTTGTCCTATCTCACCATAATTCTTGCAGGTTAGGTTCGGAGCTGTTCACGGCTCTGACTCGGCCGAATACTAAAGCTGAAGAGCTTCCACTGGCTCGAGGCTAACTCCTATCCCATGATGCTCTGGGCTACATCTTCAGATCTCGTTTGCCGCTCAAGCGATCGAGAAGTGTTTAAAAAACAAAACAAAAAAAAAAAACAAAGTAGTATATTTTTATATTTGTATCTTCCTTCACTGTAGTTTATAGTGGTAGTTCAAATTGTTGTGTGTTTGTGCAGCTTACCTTAAAGTTAGTGAATTTGTTTAACTGTAGTGATAGGATGTCTAAGGAGAAGGAAAAGGAACCCAGGGGGCATAGGTAGTCAGGGTTAAAGAAGTGCGATAAATGCACTCAAAAGATGTCTACAAGTTGCATTTACTGCCTCGGTGCCATCCATTTACAGGACCCCTGCACCATATGTCATGGATTCAGTAGCAGGGAGCTCCATGAGGGAAAGAATAAGTTGTTGGCAAAGGGTTTATTGAAAGGGCCCGTTCAGGAAGCTTTAGATACCCAGAGCTCCAAATCTTACTCCCCTTCTTTAACCCACACTAAATCACTGAAAAGTCCATCCTCTATAGCTCCAGTTTCTGAGCCACCAGAGAAATTGGTATTATCGGAACCGAGGGGTCTCGATTCTGACAAGTCTGGAACCAAAAAATCCTCTTCGTTGCCTAGTGTGTCCATGGAGCCAATAGGGATATCAGGGAGTCGGTCTCCTTTATCGGAGCCGATATCTCCTACACTGAGATCTCCTATTTTAGAGAGAGGCAGATCTCCTTCCTTGTCCACCTGTTCTTCTAGGGGTTTATCTGATGATAATGTGGAGCAGGTGGTGAAGAGATTGCTCCGAACACTGGTCCTGGATAAAATGTTGTCGTCTTCAGCCCCAAAGGAATCGGAGCCACCCCATTCAGCACCTGCCTTTTCTATTCCTCCTCTGATCAACCTGGAGTCTTCGGAGCCGGGGAGATTGGATCCGATAGTAGTGAAACCATCGGCAATCTTCGGTTCCGACCTCGACTCTGATGTCCTCAGCTCCTTCCGATGTCAAGGAATCTGGGAGCCTATGCTCGCTAGTAGGGTCTGGGGAGGAGAGTCAGCGCAGATAGGCATCCAATCTGATTCTACCTCTCGGTGCCTTGGCTAAGTTCAGTTTGGCTCCTACCTCATTGTCGGAGCCACCAGCTCTGCCTCGGAGTCAACCTTCTGTCTCTTCGGAGCAGCGAGTCCCTTCGGAGTGGGGTGGGGGGGGCTTTTGAACTGATGGAGAGGGTGCTGTCTCCCCAGACAGCCCCACTTCCAGAGCCAACTTCTCGTCCCTTCCAGGTGCCAGTGTCTTATCTCCTCACCACCGCCCCTTCCCAAGCGTAGAGACCCAGAACCTCGGGAGGCCCCGGCAGATGGCGTTGTCTCTTCCAAAACTTCTCCAGAGTACCCCTCCAAAGTCCCTAGGAAGAGTCTGTACAAGAGGAAGCACATAGACTCCCCTGAGTCTGTCACTTCTGATACCGATTTGGATGACTCTGAAGGGTCCCCACAGTCTCCCTCTGAGGATGTCTCTTTCTCTGACATCCCTTGATATCCTGAAACAGAGGGGTAGCTGGAAGTCCACCAACCATTCAGAGGACGAATCGGTATACCTGGAGGCTTTTGGGTCTCACCCTTCCACCTCCTAGGTGACTCCCCCATTTGACCAACTATTGGGTGTCATCTTTTGTAAGGCATGGCCATCACCTGATACAGTGGAGCCTGTTCTGAGGAGGCCTAACAAATTTATTACTGCTCCCTCAGAGAAGAAATTCCTGACTAAGGGTGTCCCTGTAGATGCGATGGTGGTGGCAGCAGCCACCAAGAAGGAGCTATCGGAGACCTCCGCGTCTGTCCATCCTCCAAACAAGGAGTCTAGGACATTGGGCCGATATGGAAAGCGTGCCTTTTCTTCAGCAGCCTTCACCCTACGGTCACTAAATTATCTTACCCATTTTACGAGACTTCAAAGGGATCTCCTCAAAGAGCTTGGATATACCCTTCATGGTGCTGTGGCTCAGAGGTCTGCTGACAAAGTATCCACACAGCTCTCCACCCTAAATTCCATAGTTAACTCCTCCATGAGACTCATTTCATATGCAGCTGATGGAGCGAGTAGAGCGGCTGCGGCAGGAATTTCCCTGAGTAGGCATTCTTGGATGCGCCTTTGCCGAGTCCTTCAAGTCTTCCTTCAGCAATGCCCCCTTTGATGGTTCATCCCTTTTTGGACCAAAGGTGAAAGAAACTTTGAACAGGTGCGAGCAGAATGGGAAAACCTTATTTGCCATTGGAGTCCGTTTTTCTGGCCCGTCTAGTCCTTATCCCAAAGGTCAGAAGGGAGGAAAGATGTGGTTCCACAAGTCCCAAAAAGGTTTGCCTGATGCACGTGGTGACTCTTCCCCCAAGGGCAGAGGGGGAAGTTATAATGGAAGACACTGACCTCGCTCGGGGGGGGGGGTCCGCAAAATCAGGGCAACAGAGATATGTTCTCTGACAGGCCCTTTCAGCACTCCTGAAAGGAGGCCCACCTGCTTTTCTCTGGAGGCAGTTAGGGGTCGATTGTCACTGTACCCAAACACTTGGCAAGAAATCTCACAAGACAAATGGGTACAAACAATTATATCCAGAGGCTATTACATACCATTTTCCATGCCCCCTCCGGTAAACCAGTCCTTACTGGACATTCCACCCAGTCAAAAGGACTATGCAACACAAGAGATACTCTCGCTGCTAGAAAAGAGAGTCATCCAAGAGAGCCCCACAGACCAAATGGGATCTGGAACTTACTCAAGATTCTTTTTCGTTTTAAAAAAGACAGGGGACTGGAAATCCATTCTAGATCTCAGCAAGCTAAACAAATCAGTGAAGAAGTCAAAGTTCCAGATGGTAACTCTGCAGTCAATATTCCTGTTTATTGGGAAAGACAATTGGATGTGCTCAATAGATCTCCAGAATGCGTACTACCATATAAAGATGGACAGGTGATCCAGGTGACACTTACGCTTTCGGCTGGGAGCCAGTCATTACGAATTTCGAGCCTTGCCCTTTGGTCTCACTACAGCCCCCAGAGTGTTCACCAAATGTATGGCAGTGGTCACGGCTCACTTGAGACATCAGGGATTGCATGTGTTTCCATATCTAGACGACTGGCTCCTATCTGCCACCACCAAGCATCTACTGCTATGAACAAGAGACGAAGCAATGTCACTTTGCGCCAGACTAGGCATCACAATAAACTGTCTCAGCATACTACCTTCTTAGGCTCAGAAATGGAGTCAAGAAATATGAATGCAAAACTTACCCCAGACAGAGTACAGTCCCTTTATCAGCAAATCAGGATTTTGATGTCAAAGAAGAAGGTTCAGGTCAGATGTGCTGTGAGTTCTGGGTACTATGACAGCAGCCATTCTTCTAGTTCCCCTAGCATGACTACACATGAGGGTTCTGCAGTGGTTGCTATTTTCTCAATGGTCAATGCAAGATCTTCCTCTTTCACATCAGATTATCATCACGGATTCTTGCAGAAAAGATCTCCTTTGGTGGCTGCAGATGGACCAGTTGTATCAGGGCTGACCCCTTGTCTTTCCTCAACCCAATGCAGTACTAACCACGGACGCTTCCCAGATTGGGTGGGGGGACATTATCTGGGGATGACAGTCCAAGGCCTATGGCAAGAATACGAAAGCCACTTGCACATCAGCGTTCTGGAGATGAGAGCGGTGCTCTATGCATTGCAGGCATTTCAGGACTCTCTACCGACAGGGACGGTTGCAATTCAGACAGACAACATGTCAGTAGTGTGGTACATGAGCAGGGAGGAACCAAATCTTACCCACTATGTCGGGAGGCACAACGAGTTTGGCAATGGGCAATCGCTTCTCAAAGCTTTGTGATAGCAATGCACATCCCAGGGAAATCCAACATGTTAGCAGACAAACTCAGCAGAGCTATTCTTTTGCCTCATGAGTGGTCCCTGAAAACACAGATTGTCGAAGAGATCTTCCAAAAATGGGGCCAGCTTTGCTGCAACCTTTTCGCCACTTCCATGAATGCCAAATGCAGCAACTACTTTGCCCTCATTCCTCCTCCAGGGAAGTCAGCAAAGGATGCACTGGTTCACGTGTGACCCCTGGGACTGCTCTATGCCTTCCCCCCTTCCTCTAATTCTGAAAGTACTGCAGAAAGCCAGCTCATTGAAAAGCACTATGATCCTCATTGCTCCTTACTGGCCTCGACAAGTTTGGTTCCCCTTCCTTCAGACCCATCTGCTGGAGGAACCTTGGATTCTGGATTCAGTTCCAGACCTCCTGACCCACTCTTCAGGGGAGTTCCATCCGGTTATCCAAACCCTCAAGTTGACAGCATGGCTGCTCCAATTCCACGCTAAGCCAGGTGTTACTCTTTTTCCCCTGCAGTGAGTCATATTCTTGCCTCTTCCCATAAGCCGTCTACGAGGAGATTGTATTCCAGTAAGTGGAAAAGATTTTCATGCAGGGCTGCGGGACAGAACGTAGAACCTTTTACAGCTCCTATTACGGCAATCCTCGATTTTCTTTCCAAACTCTTTGACGAAGGAGCTGCACCAGTGACAATCAGAGTTCAGTTGGCAGCCATTTCTAATTTCCATACTGGGGAAATGAGAGTTCCCATTATGTCTCATAGGTTATGTAAAGCTTTCCTTAAAGGCACCTTTTTGCTCAGGCCACCGATCAGAGAGCCCCCAGTCCCTTGGGACCTAAATCTTGTTCTAAACTCATTAATTTTATCACCCTTTGAACCTGCATCATCTTGTGATTTGAAGGATTTGTCGTGGAAGACTCTCTTTTTACTAGCTATAACCTGTGCCAGATGGGTATCGGAATTACAAGCTCTTTCTATTCATTCCCCTTATATAATTTTCCACAAGGATAGGGTATCCTTGAGAACTAATCCATCGTTCCTTCCAAAAGTCTGTTCAGAGAATAATATAAGCCAGTCCATTGAATTGCCCACGTTTTTTCCAAACTACAGTGACAAGGCAGAATATAAATTGCACCAGTTGGATGTACATAGGCTGCTAACCTGCATAGGACAAAAGGCCTCCGGAAGTCCGACCAGCTTTTTGTGTCCTTTTCTGACAAAAAGAAAGGGTTGCCAGTCGCCAAAGTAACTTTGTCAAAATGACTGACTGATTGCATTTCCTTCTCTTACAGTAAGAATAATAAACAACTACCAGGGAAGATAAAGGGACATTCCACAAGAGCAGTCTCTACATCCTTGGCCTTTCAGGCCAGACTTCTTTTAGACTCTATTTGTGCAGCTGCCACATGGGTGAGACCTCATACCTTTATCAGTCATTGCAAAGTAGATGTGACCTCCCGGAACAGGTCTTCCTTTGGTTCTACTGTATTGAAGAGTATTTTCTCCTGAGCCACCCTGGGATTAAGTTGCTAGGGACGCTGTCCCAACCTGCAAGAATTACGGTGAGATAGGGCAACATAACATTAAGAAGTTATGTACTTAACCCTAACGTTCCATGTTTGTTATCCATCTCGCCTACATTCTTGCATCCCACCCTCCTACCCCAATCTTGCATTTGGAGGAATGGGTGGACAAGTCTATTCTTATGTACATAGTTATGATGATTTGGAGTCTCTGTTTTTTTGTCTCATACCAAATGTCTGTATTTAGATATAGATATATATATTTCTGCTGTAGTTATTTGGGTTAGTCTAAATCTTTCCCTTGCAAACAAGATCTAGGGATGTGGCCCAGAGCATCATGGGATAGGGGTTAGCCTCGAGCCAGTGGAAGCTCTCGAGCTTTAGTATTCGGCCGAGTCAGAGCTGTGAATGGCTCCGAATCCAACCTGTAAGAATGTAGGTGAGATGGACAACAAACATGGAACGTTATGGTATGTACATAACTTCTTATTTTCATTTGTTAGCAGGTTGCTGCATTTCTCATTAAATCCATATTAACAGAAGTTTAAATATTTACATATGTGCCCGTTTTGATGAAATCCGTTATCTACTGTAACCAGATGACCACTACATGGTAGAAGTGTTTAGCAGTAGAAAGCAAAGTTGATACTGCTTTGCTTCATCCACTCACAATATTGCTCCACCTTTAGTACATCCTTATCTCTCACTACATATTTCATGCACTTCTTTCTATAAAAAACATTGTGATGCAAAGGTGCCCTTTATACCATTATCATATTAATCACAAAACACCATTTTCTGTTACTTCTAGTTCCTGATTATCTCTACCTTAAATACATGATATAAAAAGTACATATGCAAAAAAAAAATTATTTTACAGGCATTCAGTTGTTTACTCATGTAATTATTCTTGTATTTAACATTTTTTTTCTTGGGGACTATACAATTATTTTTTTGTAATCTCTATTTCTTGCGAATTATTTGTGTAAATGTTTTTTGTTTCTGTTCTTGTTATTGTCTCGGAGCTTTTCTCCTTGGGCCTCTACTGAAAATGGACATATATCCAGTTAAACTAGTCCCGGTCAACAAATGTAAAATAAATAAATAAAATAAATAAATAATTTTTTACTCTATTATGAAGAAAGTGGCCCATTGGCCTTGACCAACCACACCCTACCCAACTCTCTCTTTCAATATTCACGTGCGTTTGCCCACTGGAGGTTCTTCCTCCTAGTATTTCTTTGGTCAGGGATATGCCTTACTAACAACAGCATATGTTTTTATATTAGCTAGGTCTGTAGCATAGAGAGATGAAGTCTGAGTACAATGCAGATGAACCAGGATAAGGTAGCAACTTGAGTTCTTTTTTTAACACCTTTTAGAATTATCACTTATAGGCAAACATACATTTATATGAAAGAAAGCAAACAATATTAAGATGTTCACATTTACAGACATTATAAATCACATATATTCTTCTGTACAATTATCATCAATCCAGCATTACACAAATTGCTCAATTCCTGACTTCCCTTAAACCTTATGCCTTATCTTCCAAGGTACTGATACTTACCTATGCAGAGAAGATAATGAACATCAAACTGTGCTATGCTTGCCAGGAGCAAAAATAGACTGTGAGACAAGCCTTAGAATGCCTGAATGTAAGGAAGTATGGGTCTGTCTTTATTCATGCTGGTACAAATGATCTCATCTGCAAGGATTCTCCTGACTGTTAGTAGGGAACTTAAGGTGCTCTTAGATTGTATAGCTTGCACTCGTATTAGGACCTATTTTTCATGAATCTCATGTAGAAAGGAGAGTCCAGGTCACTGTGAATAAAAAGATTTTTTAGCTACATACCTACATGAAAAAAATTTCCAGTTTTAAAAAATGGAAGTAGGTAGAGCATTCAAGCCTAATTTTGGACACACGTGTTCAGACAGGATGGCGTGCATTTTCAAGATCAGGAAAGAGAATTTTGCAGCAGATATTTTGTACTATTTGACAAACGCAAGGCATGATTTTTGCCAGGTCGAAAATTTAACAGTTCACAGATAGCAACATTTGTTGCATCTCTGATGGTTGTTAATTCTAGGAGCATTAATAATAAAGTTTTATTATTGTAAAATTTGCTATGTTCCCACAAGATTGATGTCATTATTGTTTTTTAAACATGGTTAAAGAACAATGACTGGAATCCAGTTCTGTCAGTATATGTTGTTTTATTGTAATAAACATTCTAACAGAAAATCAAGTGGGAAGTGTTATGATAGGTATTAAAAATAGTTTAAGACCTTTGATTATTACATGTTCAATGATACCACCAGTGCTATAGATTGTGTAACTGTGAAAACAAAGACAATCCTGGGACATGTAACAGTTGTTGGAGTGTATAGACCACCAAAGTCAAGTGCTGATGAGCTATAGGAATTCATACATTTCTTGCATGAAACACAGGAGGGATGAATAGGAGTGGCTGGGGACTTACATTTACCAAAAGTAGACTGCAGCAATATTGATTCAACAACATTAGCAAGGAAATTATTCACAATGTATAATCATGAACAGCATTTGCTTCAGACTGCAAAAAAAAAAAAAAAAAAAACATTACCAGGGAAAGGCAATGCAAAAGATGAAGGGAGAGTCTAACCACGGATGTAGTCCAAAAACAACTCTTAGAGAACTGAATAAAATCCAAATCCAAATAAATAAAGTAAGCGCTTTCGCGTAGTGAATCCTACGCTTCATCAGACAATTTTACACAAAAAACAATAGCTCTTATATATGACATTGCGCAGGAAAATTTCATTCTAACAAGCAATTAATGCAAGAACATCAATCAGTTTCTTAAAGTGCATATAACTGATGTTCAATTTAAAATACAAATTCAACTTTGCATATTTTAACTATCACGCCAAGAAACATGATAAAATCATGCATATATAAAAACATACATTAAACTCTATATATATATATATATATATATATATATATAAAATAATGTATATATTATATTAACTTAACAAATCTAATAATTAATTATGACGCTTCTAACACAACTTAAAACATAAATTATGAACATTTTGGATTAAATATTCTTTAACTCAAGTACTGGTTTTATGGATACATAATTATTTATACCTGGAAATAGATGTGAACTAAGTTTTAAAATCCATTTCAGCTCTGCTAGAGCTAATTCATTATCAAAATCTCCACCCCGTATACTCTGTCCTAATACTTGTAACACACTAAAACAGAAATCATGAGTAGGGTGTTCTATTGTATGCCTAGCCAACGCATTAGTTTCCTTGCATTTACGGATGTCATACAAATGGTTATAGATTCTATCCTGTAACCTCCTTTTCGTCAACCCCACATAAAAGGCTTGACATTGGTTACAAGTAGCAAGATAAATTAAATTCCTGGTGTCGCATGTTGCATGAAACCTAGGAATAAATTTAAAGTTAGTTATAGGATGCTGATATATTTGCGTATTTGTTAAATAGACACATCTATTACAATGATTACAGGGAAACGTACCCTGAGCTACTGGTATTAGTCGAACAGGCAATTCAGCGGCAATACAATCATTACATAAAATCTGTTTGAGGTTTTCGCAGTTTTTGTACAAAAAACTGGGTTTATTACCTACTATTGCTCTTATGTTGGCATCCGTAGTAAGCACATTCCAATTCCTGGAGATAACCTCTTTTATTTTGTTTATGTCACTGGTATATTTAGTGATATATTTAACATCTTTCCCAGTAGAATATAATTTGTTGTTACCTCTGTAATTCTTAGGACCTATAAATTCAGTGGCCATTAAATAATCCACAGTATCAGGTGAATCCAAAGGACCTAAGATATTGTGTCTAATATTCCTCACCATACCTGGATCATATCCCCTATCTAAAAAAATGGGTTTCCATAAAATCAGCCTCAGCCAATAGAGACTGTCGCTCTTTACATAGTCTCCGGATTCTCATGAATTGGCTTTTGACAATGAACCAATTTCATTTTGTTGGATTAATAAACTATTTGGATTTGGATTTTATTCAGTTCTCTAAGAGTTGTTTTTGGACTACATCCATGGTTAGACTCTCCCTTCATCTTTTGCATTTCGTTTTTTGGCTTTGAGAGGAGGTCTATCTAGCTGGGAGGTTGCTTCATCTTTTGAATGCTTATTTTCTTGGTTTTGTTGTGACCACCTGCACACGATGGAACCAGCAGCCAATATTTCAGCTGTTATCATCAATTCTTGTCTGGAGCCGAGGGATACTATTGATTTATGGAAAGGTATTTTGCATCAAGACTCTAACCCTTTATTGTCTTTGGACTTTACTCATACTAATGGTGTTTCACCTATACATAATACAGGTGAGAATATAACTGAATTTATTAATTTACTGAAAGTTTTTGAAGATGATCTATATCAGCTACAACGCTATGCCTGGCAAAGGTTGCATCTGGAAGCTTGCCTACATTTCCGGGTGATCCCCAGAGGCATGCGGGTCTTTTGTATGCCGACCTATGGGGATTCACACCCGGTTCTTTTAAAACAATGGCAAGACTTGAACATCGAGCTTGGCTTTAATTATATTAGGTTGCTTCTAAAATACTTCTTGCCATTAGAGAATGAGTTACGCAGTAAGGTTGATACTGCGTATAAAGATTTGACTGAACGTTTTCTTTCTGATTTTTGTCTTAATAAGTTACGCAATGTATGCATACAAGTCAATGCATTTAGTGAGAGACTTAAGAACACTAAACAACGCAAACTCACATGGGACCATAATGATTTTGCAAAGGGCCAAGTGTTTGTTTGGCCCAGGTCCCAAAGTTTGCATACTTCTGCTAGTAATCGTGAATTAGATTCATGTAACATAACAGTGACACCTTTAACTCAACCTAACGATATATTGAGAGTTCCACTACTACCTGTGGCACCAACATCCATTGCTCCACTTTCATCAGGGCGTGACGATTCTTTTTTGGAATTACCTACAGGTGTGTGCACTAATGTTTCACATACAGTGACTGATACCCCCCCGCCTAACCAACAAGCGTTGTTCGCAAAACAGGCTGTTTCGGCTCCTAATGCCGGAGCGATACCAAAATTAGTTCAGTCTGACATTGCCTCTTTTTTGCCATACAAGAGGAAATTTACACCACAGAACAGAGGGAGATCCACCAGCAGAGGCCCAAGAAAAAGAAAATTTTCAGGAGAGAAATTCGATCGAAACTGAAAGACAAAACATTGACTGATCTGGTATTTAACTTTTCTGATTATAATTTGGATACTTCACATATTAGTTTGTTGAATAGAGGGCTTAATTTCATACCAGCCAATGTAGGAACTCTGAGTGATGCGTTAACAGACTTGAGACTTTTTTGTCGTCGGATATCTTTGAAATTATTTTTTCTAGACAAGCCTGATATGTCACATGATAGTTCTGAAATGTTTCAGTTTAGACGCAGCAGTTGTTTTGTACCAACTATGCCTTCTCATGTAGATTCTTTCCTTAAGCTATGTGAAAATGATTTTTACATCTTATTTTCCAATCAAAGAAAAAAGGGAAGGTTTTATAATTTGACACAGCAGGAGTCTAAGTCGTTGCATGACCTTAAACACAATAATGATGTCACTGTTAAGCCTGCCGACAAAGGTGGGGGTGTAGTAGTATTAAATACTATGGATTATAAGGCTAATATATTGTCAATGCTTTCCGATCAAGCCACGTATAAAGAGATTGATCAAAGTAGTGTGGAGACCATTATACGTAATGTACATGATACTTTGTATGATTTGCTTATGTGTAGACAGATTAGTGCTGAAACTTTTGAATACTTATATATAAAGCATCCAGTGACACCAGTTATTAAAGGGCTTCCTAAGATACATAAAGAAGTCTCACCGATACCCATGAGGCCAATTGTCTCCAGTGAAGGATGGGTTACATCTCATGTATCTAGTTTTCTTGAATATTTACTTAGACCTGTGGTGAATCAATTTTCTTCCATTTTGAGAGATACATATGATTTATTGGAGACTATTAATACTATGACTCTTGATATGAACAACAGTCATTTACTTATTACATCAGATGTAAAAAATTTATTTACATCTATACCAAATGACATAGGTATACAGTCTGTTAGAGAGTTATTAGTTGGTGAGACATGCTTTAGTAATGATAGAAAGATTCTGATATGCCAATTACTTGAAATTGTACTCTACAATAACATTTTCTTATTCACAGATAAGCACTATTTACAGCAGTAGGGGGTAGCCATGGGCACCCCCTGCGCCAATACGTACGCAAATCTTGTAGTTCTACAGTGGGAGAAAACATATTTGTTCGAACACGAAATGTTTAGGCATATTAAATTATATAAGCGTTTCGTGGACGATATCCTTATAGTGTGGAAGGGATCTAGAGAAGATTTTGAAGAATTTTTGATGTATTTAGAAACAACAACCTCATTCCTTAGGTTCACCAAGGATGTTTCGGCTACTGAAATACATTTTTTAGATGTAAGTTTAAAGTTATCTGATAGTGGATCTATTATATCCTCTCTATACAAGAAATCAGTCTGGAAGAACACTTTCTTTCGACAGTATGCATCCTAGGAATACATTTTTTGGCATTGTCAAAAGCCAATTCATGAGAATCCGGAGACTATGTAAAGAGCGACAGTCTCTATTGGCTGAGGCTAATTTTATGGAAACCCTTTTTTTAGATAGGGGATATGATCCAGGTATGGTGAGGAATATTAGACACAATATCTTAGGTCCTTTGGATTCACCTGATACTGAGGATTATTTAATGGCCACTGAATTTATAGGTCCTAAGAATTATAGAGGTAACAACAAATTATATTCTACTGGGAAAGATGTTAAATATATCACTAAATATACCAGTGACATAAACAAAATAAAAGAGGTTATCTCCAGGAATTTGAATGTGCTTACTACGGATGCCAACATAAGAGCAATAGTAGGTAATAAACCCAGTTTTTTGTACAAAAACTGTGAAAACCTCAAACAGATTTTATGTAATGATTGTATTGCCGCTGAATTGCCTGTTCGACTATTACCAGTAGCTCAGGGTACGTTTCCCTGTAACCATTGTAATAGATGTGTCTATATAACGAATATTCAAATATATCAGCATCCTATAACTAACTTTAAATTTATTCCTAGGTTTCATGCAACATGCGACACCAGGAATTTAATTTATCTTGCTACTTGTAACCAATGTCAAGCCTTTTATGTGGGGTTGACGAAAAGGAGGTTACAGGATAGAATCTATAACCATTTGTATGACATCCGTAAATGCAAGGAAACTAATGCGTTGGCTAGGCATACAGTAGAACACCCTACTCATGATTTCTGTTTTAGAGTGTTACAAGTATTAGGACAGAGTATACGGGGTGGAGATTTTGATAATGAATTAGCTCTAGCAGAGCTGAAATGGATTTTAAAACTTAGTTCACATCTATTTCCAGGTATAAATAATTATGTATCCATAAAACCAGTACTTGAGTTAAAGAATATTTAATCCAAAATGTTCATAATTTATGTTTTAAGTTGTGTTAGAAGCGTCATAATTAATTATTAGATTTGTTAAGTTAATATAGTATATACATTATTTTAGATATATATATATATATATATATATATATATATATATATAGAGAGAGAGAGAGAGTTTAATGTATGTTTTATATATGCATGATTTTATCATGTTTCTTGGCGTGATAGTTAAAATATGCAAAGTTGAATTTGTATTTTAAATTGAACATCAGTTATATGCACTTTAAGAAACTGATTGATGTTCTTGCATTAATTGCTTGTTAGAATGAAATTTTCCCGCGCAATGTCATATATAAGAGCTATTGTTTTTTGTGTAAAATTGTCTGATGAAGCGTAGGATTCACTACGCAAAAGCGCTTACTTTCATTTTGTTGGATTAATAAACTATTTGGATTTGGATTTTATTCAGTTCTCTAAGAGTTGTTTTTGGACTACATCCATGGTTAGACTCTCCCTTCATCTTTTGCATTTCGTTTTTTGGCTTTGAGAGGAGGTCTATCTAGCGGGGAGGTTGCTTCATCTTTTGAATTACCAGGGAAAGGAACATACTATATATTATTTGTGTTCCTAAAGAAATTACTGATACTTCATGTCAAGTTTTACCACTGTTGATGTGCAGTGATCATGAGGTTTTAAAGGTTAATTTGATGCTAGATAATTCTGCCAAATTGAAATTTAGACCAATGCACAGAAGAGTAATTGTAGACTATATGGAAGCAAAACAGTCACTATGTAAATCTAATTGGAGTGTTGTGTTCAGTGGAAAAACTGCAGAAGGAATGTGGAAAGTTTTGAAAAAGAAACTGAGTGCAAAAATCTAAAATTTAGAATTGGGATCTAGACATACAGTGGCGGGGTATATTTCCATAAGAACAAGATACCTGATTAAGGTGAGAAACAGATTGTAAGAAATGGAAAAGAGATCGAACAACTTTGAAAAGTGAAATAAACAAGCTGGATAAACAAATAAGCATAGTGTGAGACAAGATCAAGAAAATGTTGAAGAAAATCTATATAAAGATATTGAGAATAATAGGAAACCATTTTATAGGTCCATAAGATGTGGAAAGAGTAAAGACATGCAAATTGATTAACTGTAGAGTTTAAAATTTATTTTCAGACTCAACAGATTATAGATATATTTACAAACTTTTATGTAAAACAGTTTGTCTCCACAAAAGGGGTGATAAGCTGTTCTGGTGATATCCAGGTAACCTCAGATACTGGAATCAAAATGAATTGTATGGAAACAGATCTATGCAAACTGTATCCAAACAAAACAGTGGGAGGAGATGGAATAAGTAATAATGACTGGAAAACACTTCATCAAGTACTTATAGTACTATTATATCCATTGAAACAAAAGAAAATCAATGCAAACGAGGGTCCAGAAATGGTCCAAGAATTAATTTATTAAAATAACCTGAAAAAATCAAATGAGTGCTTTTGTCTCATACAAGAGACTTCATCAGAATGATGTTCTATAATGATATAATAACAGCTATGAATGAAAAATTGTGCTGCGATGTAATTTATACAGATTTAAGTTCAGCATTTGACAGGGTCATACACAAAACAGTGGTTAATAAATTATAACAACTAGGTATTAATTTACTTTTGATAAGATGGATAACTCCAGTACTTACAAATAGGACATGGCAAGTATCATATAACAATTGGACAGGTGAAATTCTTAGTGACAGAGTGCAACACAAATCTCTGCATTTAGGCCCTTAATTGTTTAGATTGTATCTTTCAGACCTATCTTTTTCCATCTGAGGTGTTCTACAGTCTGTATACAGATGACCAGAAATTGGGTAAACTGATTACATGTGTTACAGATAGGGTGTGTGTGCAAAAGACCTTGACTAAATTGAGCATTTGGGCCCAGGAGAATAATATGCTGTTAAATGCATCAAAAACGAAGCATATGAGATTTGGGAGACATGAATTGAAAGGTAAATACTTGCTACAGCACACAGTGATTGAAACTGTTGATTCATTTAAAGACCTGGATATATGGGTAAATCCATCTTTGAGTTTTTCTAATCATATCAACCACTTGGCTAATGATAATTATAGAACTATAGGTTGTGTAAAAAAGATTTATAAGGTCTTGGAAATTAGAAATGATGAAGTTCATAGGTTGGTACTAGGCCATCGGCCCTATACAAGCCTAGCCATAACAATTCCCTGGCTGTTTCTTCCCATAGTATTTACTTCCCTGGACCCCTGTCTAGAAGGGCGACTGACGCGATCCCCGGGGTGAATTTCCTATCTCTCATCCAATCATCAAGGTTCCTTTTGAAGAGGGCCAAAGAGACGCTCTGCTTGACATGTATGGGCAGTCTTTTCCAGAGTCTGGGAAGTCTCTGGGTTAGGAACCTATCCCTCCAGCATGTTTTGTTCATTGTGATGAGAAGGTTTAGATCCCTGGAGCATGTGTGTCTGAGGGATTGGGATTTCTTTAAGTGTAGCATGTCCAACAGCTCTGGGTTTGACATGGCCTTGTATGTTAAGCCGAGATCGCCTTTGAATAGACGATATGCGACAGAGTATAGCTGGAGTTTTTTTAGTCGGTCAGCATAGGGCATCTGCTTTAGGCCTGTAATTCTTTTAGTGAGGTATTTCTGCGGCCTTACCAGTTGTTGCAGATGTCTTGAGAGGTACATACCAAATGGGGCATTGAATGCTATAATGGGTCTAATGAGGGATGAGTACAGTGGGGCAATGACCTCCTTTTTTCTGGATGAAAAGCCCATAGTGATGAGGTGTGCCACATAGAATGATTTCCTGACTGTTGTGGCGATGTGGTTATCGAAGGTGAGACCACTGTCCACCTGTGTCCCTAAGTCTCTTATCACACTTTTGGTGTTCAGTGTACTGCCACCTATGTGGTAATTCATGGGTACATGTTTTTTCCCAAAGGGGATAACTACATTTCTTGGCAGAGCTTGAGCCCATGGCTCTGGCACCAAGCATCTGTTTCTGTAAGGCCCTTTTGAAGAATATCCACATAATTTGGGGATTCAATAATGGCTCCCAGTTTAGTCATCTGCAAATTTTGTTAGCCAGAGTCCCTTAGTGTTGGCCTGTACTTCAGAGAAGTAGATGCCAAACAAGAGCAGTTCCAGGACTGAACCCTGAGGTACTCCACTTGTCACTTGTCTGGAGCTGGATTTGGAGTCAACTACTTTTACAGTGTGGGTTCTGTCAGTAAGCCAGTTGGCAACCCATCGAGTGACGTAGGGATTAATGCCCAGCTTAGTAAGTTTATCTATGATTCCAGAGTGGGGGATGGTATCAAAGGCCTTGGCGAGGTCCAGATAGGCTGTGTGGACCACCTTACCCTTGTCCACGGCTCTGGAGACGAAGAAGTCAGTCAGGTTTAGGAGACAAGATCGACCTTTCACGAACCCAAACTGTGTGGGGTCCAGTGTTTGAAGGTTGCCAATAAGTTCCATGATAATACGTTCCATGGCCTTGCAGGTCAGGATCGTCAGACTGATGGGGCGGTAGTTCCCGGGATCCAGGATAGACCCCCCCCCCTTGTGGAGTGGGATAACTGTAGCTGTGCACCACTCAGTGGGCACAAAGCCTGAGGTGAGGCTATAATTAAACACGACACTTAGGTGAGGTGCCACTTCATTTTATAGTTCATGCAGTACACAGCCTGGGACGTCATCTGGTCCCATGGATGCTGTATTCTTAGCTTTTTAGAGTGCGTTTTTTACCTGTGTGGCCATTATTACCAGAATTTGTCAATCTTTCGTTTTTGAGATGGGTCCTTTAGGGGGTGAGAAGGGGGTGAAGTTTGCACTGAATCGATCTGCCAGGATATTAGCAATATTCTTGGGATCAGTATATTTAATGCCATTCTGTTTGTAGCTCAGAGCAGATCTGAGCATTGCCATTTAGATTCTTGACATAGCTATAGAATGTCTTGTGGTTGTCTTTGGAATCTTTGGCAATTTTATTTTCGTAACTAGCTTTGGAGGATTTTATGAGGGATCTCAGCTTCTTACTAAGGCTGGTAAGGGAGTTTTTTGCATCCTGGGACTTTCCTCTTTTCTGCAACAGTTTCTTCCTTTTGTTGTAAAGTTTGTTTATGGCAAGGGATATTGTTTAATTACATTAGATGTCATTGTTTAATTACATTAGACCCAAACTTGGGTATGGAATAACAATATTGAAACCTTGCAAGATAATAAGTATGAGTAAGCTAAGAATAGAGTACAGCAGAAATATACCAGGAGCATCCATGGATGTGAAAATATGTTATTATGAAAGACTAAATTATCTGAACTTTTACAATTTATCTTACAGATGTAGAAGAGGAGATCTTATTCAAGTACATAAGGTATTTAGAGACAGCTATCTCTGGGAATGGTTGGGGTTATCAACAATTGTAGAAAATCATCAGACAACGTATGTAGAAGATTCTATAGGAATGAGAAGTGGTTCTCTTAAATAGCAGCTGATGCATGGAACAGACTGCCAGACTACATTAAAGCAAGCGCTAGTTTATATTTTTAAGAACAGCCTGGACCTTATTATGGGAAGAACTGTTTTGGTATATTGGCAGGTTAGAAGGGCATTAATGCCCATTCTTGAAATATTTGTATGTATGTATGTAAAACATTATTCTGCATGTAATGTTCCCAGTTTCCATTTGTTTTCAATGCAATTTGCTCCTACCCTTTTCTAAAGACCCCACTTCCATTTTTTTTATCTATGTTACAGTATTCATTACTAAAAATATGGTTGGTTTAGACTGATTTCCATTGTGTAGTAATTGCTTTTTTGGCAGCCACCAGAATTAAACATGACAAGGCCTTACTATGTCTAGGCAATTCAGATGTTCTTCGTGTTTCACTGTTGCAGTCATCGCATTTGGGTTATTCTGCCAGGGGTAGCCCTCAGTCGGCCCGAATACCAGAGGCTTAGTATTTCTGCGTCAGTTGCTGTCACTCCAGGACCGACGTCAGGTTGCCAGAGGTATAAAATCAGACACCCAATGCCATTACATCAGTCTTTCTTGCCGAGGAGCCTGAAGCAGAAGCAGTTCGCACAAGTGCCGGTCGGCCGCTACCTGAATTTTCGTTTCCGAATTGAAGTTGAAGTCTTCTAAAGCTAAGTACCTCGTTGGAAATCCTTTTCTTTTTGCTCTAACCGATGTCAGAAAAAGTTAACAATTGTCTCGCCTGTGGAAAGCAAATACCACACTGAGACTTCCATTCTTACTGCATCTCCTGTTTAGGCCCAGACCACGATGTCCCCCCCCCCCCGTCACTTTTGTGCTTTGTTCAACACCAGAACTATACGTCATCGGGCCCTTATTGTAGCTGGATATTTTCGCTCTCAGACCTCGAATTCCGATATGGCCTCAGTAAGCCATCCAACTACCGATCTTCCGAAAAAATGTAAGGATAAAGACAGAGACAGATCGCACAGGTCCACAACTGCCGACGATGCTTCCATTGAGCAAGTCGTCAGTTCTCCGATCCTCAGTGAGGTGCTTTCGCAGCCCCTGATACCCGCTTTTGTGAATTCACAGGTCACTACCGAGACCCTTTCCGAGTTCGGTATGCCATGAGACTCTTCTTCGACTTAGGATTCTGCGGATGTCTATACCTTGGATGGGTCCAGAGCCGCTGAGCAGGCACTGGCTTACGAGGAAGTACTTTGCACTACCAGTACTCAACACAGACTGACGACTTCTTTCGCGTCTTCAGTTCTTTCAAAAACTACTGAGTTTCTAAGGCCCAAGGTACGAACCACAACCAAAAAAACAATGTCCTAAGCTCAGGCACCTGCTTCCTTGCCTCAGCCCCAAATGCTTAAAATGATGGAAGACCTTATAATGCTTATTAGGGGAAGCCAGCCTACCCCTTCCAAAAGAAAGAGAGACTTGTCCCCATTAGTTTTATCTGAACAGGAGTCCAATGACTCTGATGCCTCTGAATATGAAGATATGCAACCACTCTTTGCTTATGAGGATTCTGATAGAGGAATCCATCCCTTCAGCCTCTCCATCCAAGGACTTTTCCTTTGGGGAAACCCTACATACTATAAGGGAGCATTTCCAATGGGAATATCAGGACTGTCCTCAGTCAAAAAAGAGACTCAGGGAATTCTTAGATCTACCACTGCACAAACCTTTGGCCATTCCTCCTGTCCTGGATGTTGTGGATGATGTTTTTATGGAATCCATTCCAACTCCTTGACACCCTCCCTCCTGCTCACAGGAAACCTGACTGATATTAGAGTCCCTGACTCTCACAAATTACTTTTCAAAAACCCTACTGCTGACCGTGAGGTCATCTCTCAAGGACGTAAAGGAATCAAAGCAACTTCAGCTAAGAATCCCACCCCCTCAGATAGGGATTCCCAAGCATTAGACAGATGGGGTAAAAAAGTATACACCTCTGCTACTCTTGCTATTAGAAGATTACATTGTCAGTTCCACATGCTGAAAAATCAGCAATATACCATGGAACTCCTCAAACAAAAAATATCTTCTTTTCCCGCCTGTGCAGAAAATAAAGTTACGAGAGTTAATGCATTCTGCAAGTCAAGTAACTAAGCACACCTTACAATGTGGTTTTGACGCCCTAGAAGTATCTTGCAGGGCAGCAGTCACTGGTTCTGTCCTTAGAAGGCATGCTTGGCTTAAGCAACAGACCTTGCCAGATCATGTCATATCCAAATTATTGGACGCACTCTTGAACAAAGACAACTTATTTGGCACCAAGGCAGAAAAAGTCTTAAGATGGAAGAAAAAGCTTAATCTATGCAGACAGTTAAAGACTTCTTACAGGTCCAGTCACCGAGGTTCAGTAGGCATTGCCCTTCCAAGCACTGGTCTTTTCCTGCCCCCTCCAGACCTGCTTAGTCCAGACCCAGGGGAAGCAGACCTGCCAGACAACAGCCCCAGGGAATGTAGAGATCTAAGCAATGGAGTGCCTCCTCTTCAAAACCAGGGAGTGTAAAGCCACCCCCTTGTGGTAAGAACTCACAATGACTTTACACTTCCATCCCCTCCCTCTGCCCACCTGCTCGTGCCCCTAGGAGGAAAACTCTCTTTCCATGCAAGCAACTGGGCCACCATTACCAATGACCGCTGGGACCTCAACATAGTGTCCCAGGGATACAACTTTTATTTCCATACCCTGCCAAGCCCAAAAGGGTTCCCAGATCTTCCTCCAAACCAGTGGGCAGAGGCCAGAAAGCAAGGCCTTTCCCTGCTCTCCATGAGGGCTATAGAATATATTCCTGCAGAACAAATTGGCCAAGGTTTCTATTCCAGACTCTTCCTGGTACCCAGAAAAGAGGGCACATGGTGCCCCATCCTCGATCTATCCATTCTAAACACCTTTCTGGTGACATCAAAATTCAGAATGCTCACCCTCCAGCAACTTCTACCTATGCTTTCCAAGGATGCTTTGTTAGCCACCCTAGACCTAAAAAGAGGCCTACCTACACATCCCTATCAGGGAATCATGCCGAAGTACCTACATTTCTGGGCAGGATCTATGCACTTTCAGTTTTCTGCATTTCCATTTGGCTTATCTACTGCTCCCAGAGTATTCACAAAATATCTGGCTCCAGCCATTGCTTTTTGCAGACAAAGAAATATTCAGATTTACCCATACTTAGACAACTGCCTGATTCAGGCAGACAGTCAGGAAAAGCTGCTACAGTGCATGACCTTTGTAAAGGAACTACTGACCTCCCTGGGGTATACTATCAACAAAAAGAAATCAAAACTAGTCCCCACACAAAAATTGTATTCCTGGGAGCAAGCATGGACACAGCATCCCAGATGGCATTCCTTACTGCAGAAAAACAAGCCTACCTGACAGGCTGCTTCTTTCAACTAGCCACCAGAACCCAGTTATCCGCAAGGAAAATCCTGCAAGCTCTAGGGTTCATGGCCTCTTGCATTCTACTTATTCCATATGCCAGACTGCATATGAGGAAACTACAATGGTACCTAAAAAGCCTTTGGTGTCAGCACTCTCAAGACCTGGAAACTCTTATACCACTGATACATTGTCTATGGAAAGATTTTCTTTGGTGGGCAGCAGAATGCAACCACAACAAGGGACTTCCCTTCTCACAACCCCACACCGCCCAGACCCTCACCACAGATGCATCAGACTATGCCTGGGGTCCTCACCTGGACGCCAGGTGCATTCAGGGCCAATGGAGCCCAAATCAAATACATCTGCACATCAACCAAAAAGAGACGTTAGCTGTTCAGCATGCCCTGACAGCTTTCAGACCCCTACCCCTGGGCCTCTACTGATCAAAAC
Organism: Protopterus annectens; assembly: GCF_019279795.1. Taxonomy (NCBI): domain Eukaryota; kingdom Metazoa; phylum Chordata; order Ceratodontiformes; family Protopteridae; genus Protopterus; species Protopterus annectens. Next base: position 463,005,532 of record NC_056750.1, read on the forward strand.
AGACAACACCACAGTGATGTGGTATATCAACAAGCAGGGAGGGGCTCACTCTTATCCTCTCTGCAGACTCGCCATGACCCTTTGGCACACGGCCTCAGCCATGCAACTACACCTGTTAGCACAATTCCTGCCAGGCTCTCTAAACTCTCTGGCAGACAACTTAAGCAGAAACCTGCTAGACCCACATGAGTGGCAGCTAGACCACAGAACCTTCACCCTTGTAACCCAGAATTGGGGCACCCTGAAGGTCAACCTTTTGGCTCCCACTCCAATCATCAGCTCAGCAAATTCTGCATCAGGGAACCTCACAACAAGGCCTGGTAAGTGGATGCTCTATCCTTCCAGTGGGTAAACCTCTCAGTCTATGCATTTCCCCCTCTACCACTCATTTCAAGGGTACTGCTCAAAATAAGGGAGGAAAAACCAAGGGCAATCATGATTGCCCCAGACTGGCCATGCCAGCACTGGTACCTACTGCTATGCAGCCTGTCAGCCCTGTCACCATGGCACTTACCTCAGATCCTAACACTCCTGACCCAGAGAAATGGATAATTCATGCATCCCCAATTGCAGATCCTCACCGTGGCAGCCTGGCTTAGTCCATGATTTCTCTTCAAGCTGCCAGCCTAAGCAAACAAGTTCTAAATGTTATACGTGAGGCCAGATGCGCCCAGCACTAGAAAATCCTATGCTGACAAGTGGAAAAGGTTTTGCACCTGGATCCAGGCTAAGGGAGCCGCTGCGGCACAGCCCTCCCTACCTCTCATCCTGGATTACCTGGCAGACCTACTACACAGGGGTCTATCCTTCTCTTCTATTAAAATTCATGCCTCAGCCATCTCTGCTCATTTCAACACACAGCCACCTCTCTTCTCACACCCACTCATCAAACATTTCCTAAGAGGGGCTGACAACTTAAGGCCACCCAGAAGAGTTCATACCCCAGCCTGGGACCTTAACTTTGTGCTGGAAAAGCTCACCCTGTCCCTCTTTGAGCCTGCAGCTTCAGCAGAGTTAAAATTTCTCTCTTGGAAGACAGCCTTGCTTCTGGCCATTACTTTAGCTAGAAGAGTATCAGAACTGCAAACACTTATGGCTGTAGAGCCCTTCATCATTTTTCATGCTGACAAGGTCTCCCTCAGGACTAACCCATCCTTCATGCCTAAAGTGGTGTTCAGTGTGGCTCTCAATCAATCCATTCATTTGCCCACCTTTTTCCCTAACCCACAAAACAAAGGGAAAGGATTCTGCACTCTCTAGATGTGCACAGACAGCTCATATTCTATCTGGGCAGGACCATATCTTTTAGAAAAACTGATCAATTGCTAGTCAGCTTCACTGCAGGAGCAGAGGGCAAAACCATATCCAAACAAACAATCTCCAAATGGATAGCACACTGCATCCATTTTTGCTACAAACAGCATGGGAAACCACCCCCAAAGGGGGTCAGGACACATTCCACCAGAGCAACCTCCACCTCTGCAGCTTTTCTCAGAGGGGTCCCCACCAGGGACATCCTGGAGGCTGCAACATGGACATTTGTTCATAACTTCACCAAGCATTACCACCTGCCTATCTTCTAAAATCCAAGGCAGGCTTTGCCACTGCAGTCTTGCAGAACATACTAGCCAGCCCCCAGTCTTCTTGACTGCCTCCACCCTTTTCTTCAGCTTTGGGAATCAACCCAAATGTGATGACTGCAACACTGAAACACGAAGAACATAGCACAGTTGTGTACACTTACCATAAATGTAGATGTTCGAGTGTATTCACTGTTGCAGTCCTGGTTTCCCTCCCTCCATCCCCCGTGTCTCTCTCTCTCTCTCGCTCCTCATAAGGACATTTTGGTATTTACTTTCTACTGATGGTGTTCTCCCACCATAACCTAGCTCCCTGTTGGGGACTCCTGACAGTTAGGGCAAGAAAAACTGATGTAATGGCGTCAGCTGCCTGATTGTATACCTCTGGCGACCTGACGTCAGTCCTGGAGCGACAGCAGCCAATGCAGAAATATTAAGCCTCTGGTATTTGGGCTGACTGAGTGCTACCCTTGGCAGGATAACCCAAATGTGTTGACTGCAGCAGTGAATACACTCAGAACATCTACATTTATGGTAAGTGTACACAACTGTACTTTCCTGCATCCCAGCTCAAAAAATAATTTCCTTAGTTGCACCCATTTGCTCACTGAGTATTTCTGACAGAGAATTCTATAATGAAATTTTAAAGTCTGCCAACTCATTACACTCAAAAAACATATTTTCCCAGGCAGAAGTGGATACCATGAACTAGCACCACCTCCCCCTCATCTCTTCAAGTGAAGAGCCAAAAAAAAAAACACTTTGCTATATTAAACAGATCATTGCATTGTAGTGATCGGCTTATTATAGATCCATGACCCCCAGCTCTTCCAGTGAAAAATCAGGTGGCCAGATACAGACAAACCCCCCTCCTGCCTAAACTTTCAGGTCCCATTTTCTGTGCCGTGATGAGGACCCTTTTCCATTTAATTTAAAAATAATAATTTCTTCTTGTTGCAAACTGTTTGCTAAAAATATATCAAACAGTTGCTACAGTTTATACCCTACCTGCATGGAGTGCTACAGCTCTAAGGTTTTAGTTTAAATTATTTAATCTGAAGTAGTTACTTCATTTGTTCTGCAACCTGTGGGTTACGGATCCGACTTCGGATCCGAGCCGGCAGCTTCACAAGCTAAAGGATCCGAGCTCCTAGCTCCTCCCCCTACCCATAATCCCCTGCTGCCTACTGCTTTACCTCAGATCGAGTTTGCCACGGCTGAAGACAGCTACTCATGAAGAGCTCCTTAAGCTGGGTGAGATCGTTTCGATTTTTTCGAATTGAGAGAATTGTTGAAGTGATTTTTAGGTACAGTTAGTATTATTTTCAGTCACTTAGAGTTAGTTACCCACTCCTAGTTATCGTGGTCGTTAGTTTTCTTTTCTCTCCCTCCCCCCTTAGTGTTTGGGTGTGTGTGTGAGTTTTTCATAATGGCTTAAGGGCCCAAAGCCATTTTTTCCAAGTGCACTGAGTGTGGTCATAAGCTTTCCCCAGCTGATGGCCACACTCAGTGTGTCTTGTGTCTGGGGGTGGCCCATTTATCAACGGCTTGCCAAATCTGTGCAGCCTTTAATCCTCGGGCAATCAGGGACAGGAAGAACAAGCTGATCCTGGCAGGCCTTCTTCCCCAGGACTCTGCTTCTTCTTCCTCTCCTTCGAAGGGTCAGGCTACTACCGTAGCCCCGACGCCTTCAGTTCCCTCCGCACTGCCTGGGACTCAAACTCCCTCTACTGTGCAGAGCTCAGGGGGACTCTAGTGCTTCTTTCTCTGGGGCAAAAAGGCACAGGGAGAAAGACAGACACAAGTCTCACAAAAGGCGGGCTGAGGCTCACCCCTCAGCCCCCCCCTGCTAAAACTACTAGTCCTCCCTCGAAGGTTCCCGGATCCTCCCCCTCTCGGCTCCATTCGCCTCGTTTCTTGCTGGAGCCGGAGGAGGAGTACCAGCCTCCTTCGAAGTCGTCAAGGCGGCCCTCCCGGCCCGCTTCGACAACTTCCTCTAGGTCTACAAGGAGCCTTACCGACGCAGGCATGGATCGGATGATGCGTCGATTCCTGCAGACCCAAATGCAGATGGGGATGCTCTTTCCTCCCCCCCCCCCTGAGGGGGGGGAGCTCAGTTCCTCTTTTTGCTCCGATCACTCCTTCTCCGACCCGGTTCAGGGTTTTGGAGTCATCAGATCCAGGCCCTTTCGGAGCCGGGGTTTCATCGGCGCCAATAGCGCCGGTATCTTCGATGCTGACGTTGCCCTCGAGCGTGTCGGATCCTAGCTCTCGGGACCGAGCATCGGATCCATGGAGATTGGTGTACCTTCAGCTCAGGGTAGGTCGGAGCACACCTCTCTCTCGGCTCTGACTGCTTCGGCTCTGACCCCTATCCCTGCTTCGGAGCCGAGGAGACTGCTTTTGGAGCCTGGAGAAAGTAGTTCCCCTTGGGCTTTTGAGGTAGTGGAGAGGGTTCTGTCGAGGTCTTCCAGATCCCCGGTCCGGGCCTCGGATCCTCCCGCCCCCCCTTTGCATATGGGTCTATCCTCCATCATCCGTCTAATGGGACAGCCCGCTCAAACCCTCCAGTCAGTTCCCTTGGAGGAACAGGACCCCGTGGGCGAGCCCTCCTCGGACAGTCCCACCGAGGAGGTGTCTCGCAAACGGCAGTGTAAAAGGAGGCACTTGAACTCCCCTGAGTCCATCACCACAGACACTGATTTGGATGAAGGGGAAGGTTCCCCAAGGTCACCCCCCCCCGAGGATGTCTCCTTTGGAGACTTCATGGAAATGTTGCATATTAGAGGGGGGTGGTCTGCCCAAAAACCTTCCTCTGACGAATCAGTGTTGCTGGAGGTGTTTGAGGTGGGCCCGTCTACCTCCTGGGTGTCCCCCCCGGCTGACCTCCTGGTGGACTTAATTACCACCAGGGTGTGGAAAGAACCCGACACCATGGAGCCAATCCTGAGACATCCTAACAAAGTTCTTAGCCCCCCCCCCGCAGATAGGCAGTCCTGGGCTAAGGGGTCTCCTGTTGATGCCATGCTGGTGGCGGCCGCCACGAAGAAGGAGCTCGCACAGGAGAATTCCTCAGTCCATCCTCTGGATAAGGAATCTCGGGCGATGGACCGTATTGGGAAGCAGATGTTTGCTTCAGCAACCTTTTCCATAAGGGCGCTGAACTACATGGCACACATTATCAGGCTACAGCGAGACTTGATTAAGGAATACGCTGCAGCCCCTCCAGAGTCCATGACGTTCGTGGATAAGGACACATTTGCGACTCGTATGGCCACTCTAAAGTCCATCTCTAACACGTACATGCCGTTACTCTCTCACGCTATGGATGGAGCCACTAGGGCCAGCGGTGTCGGGGTCGTCTTGCGGCGTCAAGCCTGGCTCCGCCTTTGCGATTTCGTGGATCCCTTCAAGACATCCTTCGTGAATGCGCCCTTTGACGGATCTTCACTTTTTGGCAAGACCGTACGTGAGACGCTGGTCCAAAGCGAGAAGGATGGGAAGACGCTGTCTGCCATTGGGGTCCACTTCTCGACTCCCTAACGATCATTTTCTAGGAATCAGAGGGGACGAAAGAAGTTGTGGTTCCGCATGTCTCAGCAGTCCCACCCGGCTTCAGACCCCTCGTCCTCTAGAGGCAGAGGAGGACAAGGCGGACGCCGGCCCAGAGGCAGAGGGGGGCCGCGTAACTCCGGGTCTAGGGAAACTTTCTCGGACAGGCCCGCGCAGCAGCCCTGAGGGCTTACCCGACTGTCCCTCTCTGGAGGCAGTCGGGGGGCATTTATCGGAGCACCTGTCAAATTGGGAGTCCATCACGACAGATCGATGGGTGCTCCGAATCATATCCAGAGGTTACTCCATTCCCTTCATACACCTACCCCCCAAAGTCAGACGCCTCCCAGATGTCCCACCCGATCAGAGGGAGGCAGCAGCCTTAGAAGTAGCAAAGCTACTAGGGAAAAGAGCCATCCAGCCCATCCCCCCAGACCAGTCCGGATTGGGCTACTACTCCATGTTCTTTTTGGTGCCAAAAAAGACGGGGGACTTAAGACTGATTGTAGATCTCTCCGCCCTGCACCTGTTCATCCCCAAGGAAAAGTTCCGGATGGTCACTCTTCAGTCTATTCTCCCCCTTCTTCGGGAGAACGACTGGATGTGCTCGATAGACCTCCAGGATGCATAGTACCACATCCTGATGGACAGACGATCCAGGAGGTTTCTCCGCTTCCAGCTAGGGGCCAGTCATTATCAATTCAGGTCCTCCCATTCGGCTTTATCTCAGCCCCCAGGGTATTCACCAAGGTTATGGCAGTGGTCGCAGCCCACCTGAGACTCCAGGGAATTCAGGTCTTCCCATACCTGGACGACTGGCTCCTCATCGCCCCCAGCAGGCATCAACTCGGAGTGGCAAGGGATTACACTCTTCTCTTGCCCAGGAATTGGGCATTTCAGTGAATCTTCCAAAGTCCTCCCTTCAGCCAATACAGGTCTTGGAGTTTATTGGGGCCAAGTTGAACACACGCATCTGTCAAGCTCTGCTGACTCCTGACAGACTGACCAGCCTATCACATCAAGTTTTAGCCCTCCTTCGAAATCCGGCTCTTGCGGCGGAGTTGGTCCTGAGAGCACTGGGGTCGATGGCAGCTGCCATCGGTGTCTGTCTGCATGCACACCTCCGGATGAGGATCTTACAGTGGACTCTTCAAGTTCAGTGGTCGTTAGTGCTTCACCCGATCAATTCCCCGATTTCACTGAGCAGAATCTGCAGGGACTCCCTCCTTTGGTGGCTTCACTCACAGGAGCTGCAAGAAGGGAGACACTTTGTAATTCCCCCACCCCAAGCCACGTTGACCACGGATGCTTCTCGCCTCAGGTGGGGGGGCATTGTTCAGGCAGAACCGTCCAAGGCACGTGGACCCCCTTGGAGACCGCTTTGCATATCAATGTCCTAGAGATGAGGGCAGTGCTTTTGGCGTTGCAAGCTCTCCATGACCTTCTCCCTCTAGGGACTATTGCGATTCAGACAGACAACATGGCGGTAGTATGGTACATAAACAAACAGGGAGGAACCAGGTCTTACCCCCTTTGCCGAGAAGCCATGAGAGTGTGGGAATGGGCGATATCCACCAACCGCTTTCTGATAGCAACGCACATTCCGGGTCGGTCCAACATTTTGGCGGACAAACTGAGTCGGGTGATTCTCACTCCGTACGAGTGGTCTCTCAATCCTTCAGTTGCGAAGCAGATCTTCCGCACATGGGGTTGGCCTAGCTGTGATCTTTTCGCCTCTCCGTCAAACACAAAGTGCTGCGAGTACTTCACAATACTTCCCCCTCCAGGGGAGGCCCCAAGAGATGCTCTGGTTCATGCTTGGCCTCCCGTTCTTCTCTATGCTTACCCCTCCCTCCCTCTTATGGTGAAATTCATTCAGAAAGCACGTTGTTTGGGGAGCAGAGTGATCCTCATAGCCCCATTCTGGCCTCGTCAGATCTGGTTCCCTTACCTACGGTCTCACAGTGTTGTTCCTCCATGGATCCTGGATCCCAGATCCCATTCCAGATTTGATATCACATCCTGCGGGATTCCAAACCCCGAATCTGCTAAACCTCAAGCTGACCGCTTGGTTGATCCAGTTCCTCTGATGGCTAGGACTCCCGGTATCTCATCACCAGTGAAGGCCATTCTGGTGGCAGCCCATAAACCAGCCACCAGAAAAATTTACTATAGTAAATGGAAAAGTTTTTCCATTTGGACCGAAAGCAAAGGCATGGACCCATTTAAGGTCCCTATTCCTACAATTCTGGATTTCCTGTCACTAATCTTTCAGCAGGGAGCAAGCGCTTCCACAGTTAAGGTACAGTTAGCAGCTATTTCCCACTTTCATGTGGGGGATGAACTAGGATCAATAGTATCCTCAAAGATATGCAAAACCTTCCTCAAGGGCGTTTTTTTCCTAAAACCACCGGTCAAATCTGTAGTACCCCCATGGGACTTAACCTTAGTGTTGCAAGCCTTGACAAGTCCACCTTTCGAGCCCGCCTCTTCAGTTTCTTTGAAATTCTTCTATTGGAAAACAGCCTTTTTAGTCGCTATTACTTCAGCCAGGAGGGTCTTAGAACTCCAAGCCTTGTGCATGAAACCGCCCTACCTCATTTTTCATAAGGATAGAGTGTCTCTCAGGACTAACCCCTCTTTCCTACCGAAGGTGGCTTCGGAGTCAAATATTAACCAATCAATTAACTTACCAGTGTTTTTCCCAAATTTTCAGAACAAGGGGGAGTACACATTGCACAAATTGGACGTACACAGACAATTACATTTCTATCTGCACAGGACTAAGGATTTTCGTAGGTCTGATCAGTTGTTTGTGTCTTTCGCCAGATCAGCCAGGGGAAAGGCAATTTCCAAAGTAACTCTGGCAAATTGGATTTCCCAGTGCATAACTCATGCGTATACATCCTCAGGTAAACCAGTTCCTACGGGAATTCACGCTCACTCAACCCGCTCCATTGCTACATCAGCAGCCTTCTGGTCCAGGGTTCCTCTGGACGACATATGTTCAGCAGCTACTTGGTCCACTTCTCATACGTTCATCTCCCATTATAAACTGGATATGATTTTGAGGAGTAGGGCTTTCTTTGGCTCCACGGTGCTTCGGAATATTCTTCCGTAAGGCCACCCAGGGTTAATTCTAGAGGTAGCTGGGGACTCTGTCCCACAGGTTGCAGAACAAATGAAGTAACTACTTCAGATAAAGAAGTTATGTACTCACCATAACGTTCCATCTGAGTAGGTACTTCATTTGTCTGCAACTAACCCCCCCTCCATTCCCCCTAACCATATCGGGATAGCTGGCCAACTGTAAAATGTCCTTTTGTCATAGCATGAAGTAGGGCTTGATCCTCTGTCGAGGGTGTGAGGTGTTTAAAACTAAGCAAACTCGATCTGAGGTAAAGCAGTAGGCAGCAGGGGATTATGGGTAGGGGGAGGAGCTAGGAGCTCGGATCCTTTAGCTTATGAAGCTGCCGACTCAGATCCGAAGTCGGATCCGTAACCCACAGGTTGCAGACAAATGAAGTACCTACTCAGATGGAACGTTATGGTGAGTACATAACTTATTTTTTATTTACTTTTAAACTGTAGCAAACTACTTTCTGCACATTTTGCTACAGTTTAGACTACACACAAAGTACTACAGAGCTCAGGTTTGGCCACAAATGCAGTACCAGTTTTTAAAAGCAGGTATTGTATTAGAGATAAGGCTCAGCTGATCGTGCCTGCCAAACACTTTGCACCCAGGGCACTTGCCCCTTTCGTCCCACCCTTGCCATGCTGCTGTTGCCAGTTACCTCTTTATTCCCCATCACATCTACAGCATTTGGCATCTACTTTAGAAAAAAATCTTAAAGAGTTGGCTGGGGGTATAAAAATACCCATGCAAACAATTCCAAGCAATAATCCTAAATCTTCTAGACTTTGTTACATATTTGTGAGCTATACATATGTCCTTCCAGTGTGTTCTTGTGAATTGCTTGTCCATTGTCCCTTCCCAGTCTTTTTCTATCCTCTGATTGATTCTGATTGATTCCTATAGTTATCATGCAAAATGTTTATGCCTTACTAATTATCTCCTTCTTGACAGCAGCTTCTTTTCTATATTCAACAAAAAACTTTTCAAGAACATGTGTTTTACTTAGGATTCACCTAGTTCTTTCTCTTTGCCTCTAGTCTGATATCAGTTTCTGATAGGGAAGTCAGTCTGTAGCCTCCAATCCAAATGTCTTCTTGGCCTCTTCCCATGCTGTTACCTTTGTCCATCTAGTTATTTGCTCCCAATACTGCCTGGCCTCCACTAAGAATCATATGTCATGAACTCCTTGATGAACACCCTCCACCTGAGATAGGCATTGCCATTGTTCCTTGTTAGCACCTCAGACAGCCAAGTAGCTAATCAAACTTTGAATGACTAGACCATAGTTAGGGCTTTATCCCTCTATGCAGTTGTGCTGTGTACTTATTTCAGGTAAAAAAAAAATCTTCATTTTGAAATGCTTGTCACTAATTCTGTATTACTATTTATACTGCTAATTACCAAAACTGATGAATAATTGTTGGCATCCATCTTTCAGAAAGTGACTACTTTGCTACAACTAGCCTTATCTAATATGATGTACTTAACTCATTTTATGAGTGGCTAATAATAGAAACGTTTGGTATGCCAGATGGGTATGGCAGGTGGTAGCATCTCACAATAGAATTGTTTATATGAATACAGAATAGTCTTGTCAAGTTTCGATTACTTTTGATAAAATTGTAGTGAAAGACACTGGGCTGAGATTGTAATAGAGGTACTGCTGGAAAGCCGGTGTTTTTGTTTAACTTTATTAAACCTGATATTTTTAAAAATGTCATAGATATACGTGCAATAATAGAAAAGAAACAAACTATAATAAAATTACCATTGCTGTTTTCATAAAGTGTACATATATTTTATTTTTAGCAATTTTCATTCACTCCAACATTACATAAATTGTTAAATTTCTGCTTTCCCTTACACTTAATTCCTCCTTTTGCTGAACATTATTCAGCATGCCAGTGTTTAAGCTCCACTGTTCAGCTGTACAGTGCAAAGCTAATTTTAGTAATCTTCTAGGATGTAGAGGGACATATAGCTACAATTATTTGTGGTCAGGGACTATATCTTTCTGGGACAGGGCAGTGACTGCAGAAATGGCTGCAACCGTTAGAGGTGGCATGCAGCATGCCACAGACATCTGTCTTTGGTGATTTCACATCAGGCCTTTGTCATAACAATGAGGAGGAAGGCCCAACAGCAGGGACCATTGCAATCAGCTTTACAGAGGATTACTGCAGACACATATAGTACCACATATCAGTGACTGCACTATATATTAGAGCAGCGCAACTACTTTTTTGAAGGAGAGGATAGGGTACTTGTAGTTCTTAAATGATGCAGAATTATAGCAAGTGGGTACACAGATTACTGCAGTACACACTTCTGTGCACTAGGATGGGACTTGAGTGACGCCGCAACGATACAGCTCTTCACCGTTGCTTTCTTCATTGTTCCTCTCTGTAATGTATCCGGGGAAGTACCTGTATTTTGCAGGCCTTGCTGTTCTTGGCCACTGAAGATGTAATTAACATACAGCTGTACCCATAGTCAGCATGTTATCCTAGTTGAATATGGTCTTCATTGACAAATACATGTGGCCATCTGTCCCTTGACCTCCCAGTCTGATTCCCATAACTTAGGTTTGTCAGGTATTGGTCATAGTCCAAGATGGTAGTGCACATTTAATGTTTGTTCTTTAGGTCAGACTTCTTATATATTAATTTGTGGTACTGGTAAACATCATTAGACCATGCCTCTGACTATCACAGGGTTAAATGGGGAGAGTCTTAATGACAGGAAGGTTTGGAGGACAAAAAGAAGATTGCAGAAGTGTTATATAAGTTTTTTCAATTTAAGAATATTTTGCAAATAGTTCTTTAGAGCAACTTCTAAGTGGCTGAATGTCTTATCCGAGGATTCATTAAATTCCGTGTATGCTTCACGCAGAGCCTACATGGAGTGTACCTACTACTGCGATGGTATTCTTTGCACAATGCATATTAATGAGGTGTGGAACATTTAAGCAAGGTTTCGTGGCTCACGGCTGTGTTGCTGGCTGCAAATTCTTGCAAGTGAATGCAGATAGCAATTCTGTGTAAGTCAAAGCACCAGTGGTCCACAGATTTGCACAAAATGCCAGAATGCCCACCAGGGCTACACAGATAATGATTCTGCACAGCATTTCTTCACAAAGGCCAACATAATGCAAGGATATGTAAACAGAAATAGGGACATAAAATGTTGAGTAGACGTGTTACAATGAAACAAAAACATACCTGTCATCCCCCTTGATCAAGACCAAAGGCATACCTAATGGTGGGGGGACATAAAATATGTACAGATATGGAATATTGCACTTCCACTACTGTAAAGATGATAGAATAAGTAGGTTGTACATTAATATGAGCTGTCTGAATAGCATAGACCTAGACGTGGATTCAAACCCAGTACCATAGGCCCCCAAAAAGGAATGGAGCAAAGAATTAATACGTGGTACCGTCACTTAAGTATTACATATATTTTATACAGGCAATAGTAACTGTCAGTTTAGCAAGTATTTCCCTTTGTACTCCCCTTGTGCTTGCTCCCCATGTCGCCACTGTCCTATCTTCCCCATTTCGTTTTTATAAAGCATTATTGCATGATGGTGCACATCACGCACCATCACTAAGCAACAGTAAATGACACCGGTATATAAATGTCTGCCAATGTATCATAGATACCTGTAAAAAGTACTACATGCACTTGTATTAGAACCTACTGCCATCTGGCCCAAACAACAAGGAATATATCAATCCATTATCACATGCTGCCGTAGTCTGTTTTGCCGTATGTGTATTTCAGACAGTCCTAACTGTCACAGTTTAGCAGGAAATTCCTATTGTTCTTCTCCCTATTTGCCCCTCAAGATACCACTGTTCTATGTTCTCCATTTATATCCTTTAAAGCATTATTGCACGAGCGTGTTGCATTGCACAGCAACACTGATACAAAAGCAGTTAAACGTTTTAGATACAGCTGTATTTGGACTCAGTACAATCTAGCCCCAAAAAGGAAAGTATCACTGCATTAAGTGCTTTGATACTTGCTGCCACGGGGTCAGTTTAGTAGCAGGTGTATGCAACAGCAGTTAAGTCTGCCAATTGATATTCAGTCTCTGAAACACACCTGTTACTCAACTGAGTTTGTGGCACCATCTGTTAATGCATTGATCCATTCCTTTTTGGGGCCAGATGGTACTAGGTTCCAGTACCGGTGTATGCAACACTTTCAAATACTTTTACATTTGCTCCACCTAACATCACACAGACATGGTGCTTGAAGGTGCACAATGTCGAGCACAGTGTTTGCACAATGGTAAGCACTGAGCAAAACTTTCAAACAGTGTGTGCATTCCCAGTAAACGTCATCACTACACTTGGCAGGAAAGCATCATTCTACATTGGTCTTGATCTGTGGTAGGCATGGCAGGCATGTGTGATGATGGATTGAGATTCCTTGCAGAAAGATGGGGTGTCCAGTGATGATGGATTGAGATTCCTTGCTGAAAGATGGGGTGTCCAGGAATCCAAAGTGTTTGCTCAACTCATAGTAAAGGAACATGGGCCCAGGGTATTGCAGAGGGACTATTCCGGCTCAGAGTACAAGTCAGAGGCATGGGATAGTCTTGCCCGGCCTGTGACCAATGCTACCGGTATCCCCCACACTGGTGAGCAGTGTAGACACTATTACAATGACCTCCAGAGGAGGAAGAGAGATACCCTCGAACGTTGGATTGAGGAGTGCAGGACTGAGGACACCTCACAGATGTGCAAGTATCAGTTACAGAGACTACTTGTAAGAGTTAAAAGTCGAATATAGTCAGGACTGGTGTTCATAATGGTATTTTGTTCTGTTGTGTTTTTTCCACAGCTGCCACAGAGAGAGAACTGAATGTACAAACCCATGGGGCTAGATTGGCCCAGATGAGAGAAGCATGTGGTATGTATGCATCAGAACAGTACTGTTATTGTATCATAAAAAGTTAGACAGCTTTTTTGGTATTTTATACAGTTGTATCAAATTGAGAGGGCATATCTCAACTGTAAAAGCAAGTATGTCTGTATTAGTCTGTAGCACAAAGCAGCAGTTCCATATTCTAAAATAAAAGCATACAACTGTCAACTCTAAAAGGAAACTATTCATGCATTAGTCTGTAGGCCAAAACAACAGTACAGTATTAGAAAATAGTCTGAGGTGGTGGTTCAAAAACCACACTTCCGAACTATTCAATACTGTTAAGTTTTCATCAGTATTACAATGTAACTTCAGTCCTCTGTACCAGTGGCACAAATGGCCTGCTGTAAACTGTAATCAATATAATTGGAACGTGCATATGTGCAATATATGCACACATGAAAGGATTACTTGCTGCAATCTGTAGTATAAGTGTACATCTGTTATGAGGTGCGTAGTCGTAAAAGTAAAGGTAACACAATAGAGTCAAATGTATCTATGCATTGTATGTCATGTATGAAGTTAGTAAAGTTATCCTTTTTTGTCTCTCAATCCGTCCTTTTTTCCCACAGCATAGCAGGGTAGGCTTGCCCTACAAGATCCTTCTTCCCCCACTCCACCAGCTACAGCAGCAAGGCCCAGCACTTGTGAGACACAACCTGGCAGCACCCCCTCTGCTGCCCCTTCATTACCTGGCCATTCAGGTAGTTCTACCCCAAAGAATAGGCCAGTGGTTCCCGCTGGGAGCAGTGGCAGAGGTGGTGATTCTATCACCTGTGATGAACTGCCAGGGTTGGAGTGTATGAATGTGCACCTCACTCCTCGTCCACGTCTATGTTGGATGAAGCTCCTTCTCTCCATCATTGTACAGAATACCAGGAGGAGATGCAGACATCAGCCACTGCAGGCATTGGTGCTGTGAGGTGACAGTGATGACAGTCCAGTGGTGAGGACTCGATTCTCACTGTCATTCAGCTTGATGACTATGTGTTCCACATGTCCCTACCGTCACACCAACCATGGTGTTCACAAACCTCTTGTGTCCTTCATCATTCCTGTCTCTTGTCTTGTATGTAATGTCTGTGATTGCTTCCTTACCTACCCAACCCAGACGTACCTCTGTCTCTTCTCCAACATTCCTTTCTCGCTCAAAAAAAAAAAAAATAGGCATTTGTCCCACAAAAAAAAAAAAATACTCATCCCATACATAGCTCTCCATTTCACACACATCTTCTTGACAAACTTTATTCAGTCCAGTTGTACATCATGCACCAACACAAAGCAATGGTGAATGGCAGCAGTATATGTAAATGTATTTAAAAGTCTCATAAACACTTGTAAAAGTATGACCTATACCCGTATTTGAACGCAGTAACATCTGCTTCCATCAACAATGCATGAACACTTGCTGCCATCGAGTCAGTTAATTATAAAGTATATTTTAGAGACTCAGTACAATCTGTTAGACTTTAACACTGCGGCTCAAGTTTGCACACTGCTTACCTAAGCACAATCCCACTGGTTGCCGTGCTATGGGGATATATATATATATATATATATATATATATATATATATATATATATATATGCTTTATTACGAATACAGCTTTATTTTTATTTTATTTTTTTTATTTATTTAACATTTGTTGACTGGGAAAGTCCGACTAGGTTCCACAGATCCTGTTTTCAGTGGAGGCCCGGGGAGAAATGCTCCAGAAGCATGTTTTTAGCATGTTTTTATCTAATAATTTTAACTGCTTTTTGCACAACTGTTCCACATTGGTGAGCAATCCCACTGGAAAATATGTCTATGCTTCATTATGAATACAGCTTTATCTAATAATTTTAAGTGCTTTTTGCATAACCGTTGCACATTGGTGAGCAATGCTCACTATCGTACAATAATGCTTTAAAGAAAAGAAATGGGGAAGATAGGACAGTGGTGAAATGGGGAGAAAGCAGGGGGAAAAACAAAGGGAAAGGAGGACAGGAATGTGCAGGAAGGAGGTAGAAAAGAACCATAGCTATCCATTTCCTCCTGTTGTGTTCTAGTTATACAGATTGCAGTTTACAGCAGTCCATTTGTGCCACTGGTATACATGTTTGAATTTACCTGAAAACATTGATGACAAATTAACAGTATTGTATAGCTGGGAAGTGTGGTATGTGAACCAATGACCTCTGACTACTGTCTAATACTGTACTGTTGGTTTGGCATACAGGCTAATGCATGCATAGTTTGCTTTTACAGTTGATAAATGCCTGCTCATTTTGATATTAGAATATTGAACTGTTGGTTTGTGCTACACAGTAATGTATGCATACTTGCTTTTACATTTGAGATATGCATGCTCACTTTGATACAACTGTATAAGATACCCCAAAAACTATCTTAAACTTTTAATGCTACAGTAACAGTACTGTTGTGCTACATACATAACACATGTTTCTCTCTTCTAGGCCAATCTAGTGGTGTGGGTTCTCACCTTCAGTTCTCTCTCTGTGACAGCTTGTTCCTGGTTTAAGCGTATGCCTCATTATGGTGTTCTGTGGCTGAGTTTGCGCTTTTGATGAGTGTCATCAACCATGGTTCCAGTGCATAGCCAGCATCCCCCTATAAATGGCCATGTGGGATGTTCCCCCTTAGCAAACATCTGGTACAGGTGTGATGTGTGCCACATATGGGAGTCATGATAAATGCCATAGTTGCCAGCACACACATTCAAGATAATTCCCTGGACATTACACATGACTTGGAAGTTGATGGAGTGGTATCTTTTGGAGTTAATGTAGATTCTACCTTGCTCACCAGGTGGTGCCTTAATGTGTACATGTGTGCAATCTATGGCACTCAGGACTTTCAGTGTAGTGTGCTACTTGGTAGATCTGTTGCATATTGCTGGCTTTCTCCTCAGAGCTACTGGGAAAACATAAGTGCTTACTGGCATGTATGAGTATAGCAACCAGGAATTGGTGGAGGATCCTGGATGTTGATGCCTGTGACACACTCATCATGTCCCCAGTTGGACTTTGAAATGTACCTGTAGCTAAGATTTTAAGGGTTACACATACCTTAGTTTCCAATGGTATGGGTTCTTCTCGGTTGGCTCTAGCTGTGAGTTGAGGATGGCAGAGGTCACAGAGTTCTTGTATTTTGTCCCTGTCCTTCCTGTAGTGTTCTACAGTCTCCAAGTAATGTAGCATCTAAAAAGTTACTTGGGGTCTGAAGACTCTTCTCCTTTTTGGCCTAGGCCTATTGGCACCAGCAGCAGCCCCTAGCTTTGTGGCCCTGTAGATTTTCTGTGTCTCTACTCCAATAGTATTGAAGTATACAGGAAAAAAAAGGAAGGTAGTCTACATGGATGCTTTGTAGCTTGTGAAATAGCTCCACCATGTTGGATTGGTTCATTGTCACCCTCTTATGCTGCAATTAGCATCTATTAAACACACCTGCTGCTTGCTTATTAGTGCAATATGTGCACCTCCATGCACTTCCACATAAATAAGGTAAGCACAGGCAAAACTGGTATTACTTTCCTCTGTTCCAATGATATCATGCAAACAAGGAGCACAAAAAGTGAAGGAAAGGTTACACTCCGTGTACTAGAAACCAGAACCATCTATACTCTAGCCCTACACATACACGTGCTGCCACAGGAATGGTTACATTATAGGCACAGGGAAACATGCCATTCATTCCTCTGTTTGCTGTGATTGCACTAAGCACCATGCCGTGCAAACAATGATAAAATAATAAAAAGCACTTAAAGTGGACAGAGATGACATGTTTTGCCAACAAATGAAGAGGAGACTACATCTTAATGAAACAGAACTTGTGGATTGTGCACTGCTTACGTGCATTTTCACCCTTTACAGACCTACATGTACACCTCTGTAAGTCTAACCTGACACACCCATCCGATGTCATCATTCAGTGTTGCCATACATTGAAAACAAAACACTGAGGGAGTACCTACATGATGTGAACATCCCTACACGGTTCCAATTTTTGGGGATTCAGCAATTCTAATGAGTTCAGACCTCATTTGCATCTTTACCATGCCAGCCCTGAATCTACACAGTTGGCAACCATGTAGCCAGGGAAGCTGAATTAGAGACGAATGTTGAATACACAAGGGAGGGTATTACTTTGCCATATATCTGCACAGGGGAGTACTGTTTTTGAGAAAATATGCCTGTATTTCGTCAGCTACATATTGCATATGTTTACATGCCACTATGAATAGTCTGTTTCATGGGGGTTTACACATTTAGTTGTCTACATTAGTTACAAGTGTATTCTTCATTTGGGGTTGGGGGAGCGAAGCTGCATTTATGCCATGGCACTGAAAAAGGATATGTTGCTATTGTTGCTCTCCTTTTGTTGCATTCACCCTGTATAGAACTGGAATTATGTGTCTGCTGTCACATGTTAAGGTCAGTTCTGTAGAAATCCAGCAACTTTTACCTGCTGTTCTGTCCGTGTTGACTCCTTTCTGTGGCTGTATTTGAAAAGTTTTCAAATGCACGGGGAACACCTGAATGGAATCTACATGGTTGCTTTAGACCTTGTTGAATCATTCCACAGTGTTGGTTTGCTTGATTAGCATACAGTTCAGCTACTTTTGCTGTAATTAGCATGCCATGGTATTGCACATGAGTGTGTGCCGCTACAGTGAGTTTACTGAATCTAAATATATTTGCAGCTTTGTGCGCATCGTGCTGCGACATGCACACGATGAAAAATGACTGTGTAGGCTTTATTGAATCCCCTTCTCTATCTTTTAAAATTGAATTTGATTGAAAGAAAATTTCCATGCATTTTAGTTGTGTAATTGAGTTACACTGCATTATTTTGCAGGCTTAGGCAACAAGGCCCATTTTGCCTGCG
>NC_056750.1:463726134-463733634 GCF_019279795.1 Protopterus annectens
AAACTCAACCCTGTCTCTAAGCAGACAAAGTATCTCCCCAACCTAATGCTATATCTGACTTCTATTCTATTATCAAGAGACATACACCCCAACCCAGGCCCATCCTCATCCCCGCCAATGGATAAATCCATACTACTCACCTCCTTAAATAACCAAAGTATAGTTAACAAAATCCCTAATCTGCATGCCTGGATTACATATAACAAACCAGACTTTTTGTCCATCTCTGAAACTTGGTTAAAACCTCATATAAAAGATTCCGAAATAATTCCACCCAACTACTCTGTAATCAGAAAAGATAGAACAAACAAAAAAGGTGGTAGAGTAGCCCTTTTATGCCTATCCTCCTTAACAATTACCCCTTATAACAAGCCAATCCCCCAATTCATTAATGCAGAACTACTCCTGTCCCTGCTTCAAGTAAATAAACACAAACACATATGCATAGCCTCCCTCTACATCCCCCCAGGCAGCAATATTTCTACACTAGAAGATATCGTCTCCTGGCTTTCCAGTAACATTAACAATGAAACTATACTTACGGGTGACATGAATATTAATTGGTCTGCAATACAGTCTCCCACAAATCCACTCAACATTAATCTTTACAACTTTTTTCAACTGATCAACTCCATAACTCGGCCCTCAAAAAACCACACCAGTGATAGTACCCTAGACTGGATATTAGTCTCCCACCCTCATTACTTCTCAAATAGTGGCACCCTGCCTGATTCCCTTAGTGACCACTTGCCCACATTCACACACCGACTAACTTCACCCCTACATCTTACTCACAATTTTATTACTACTCACTGCCAAAAAAACTTTAACCTCACTACCTTTTCCAACTCTCTAAAAGCAATCAACTGGTGCACCCTAAAAACTCTACCCTTGGAACAGGCTGTCGCCCACTTTAACTCAACTTTTCTAAACCTCTTAGAACAACAAGCCCCCATAAAAACAAAAAGAATAAAAAACAAAACTGCCCCTTGGCTAACAAAAAGCACACTAGTAACTATGCACCTTAGAGATAAGACATGGTCATCATATCAGAAACATAGGACTCCCCTAGCCCATAACGAATACAAAACACTCAGAAACAAAGTAAAAAAACTTATCATCTCTGATAGACAAAATTACTTCTCCATAATCCAAAACAACAATAAAACAAACCCTCAAAAATTTTGGAAATGCATCTCTACCCTCCTTAATCCCAACAAACCAGATAACCCGTGCCCAGACCCTAACACTGCTGACATAGACTTGGCCACTCAATTCAACACCTTCTTCATTGATTCTATCTCCAAACTAACCTCATCCTTTTTATCTTCAAACCCCACCCCACCCCCCACTACACCCCAATCCTCCCCTACCAACTTTTCACTCCTCACCACTGCTTATCCCCCTATCTCCACTCCATCATCAACATTCTCAAATCCCCCCTCCCCCCACCATTCTCACTAAAACCTATACCCACATCCACCATAAAAAAACTACTGCAGAAACTAAAACCATGCTCTAATGCCCCTGATAACATCCCTTCTTACTTTCTCAGTTTAGCTGCTGAAGCCATTGCCTACCCCATCAGCATTTTAATCAACCGTTCTATTCAAGAAAGCTCAGTACTCCAAAGCTGGAAAAAGGCTTTTGTTGTTCTATTGCACAAAGGAGGCAGCAATAACAATATTACTAATTTCCGTCCCATCGCTATTCTATCTCCTATCTCTAAACTTTTAGAAAAGTGTATTCACCTACAACTCCTACCATACCTCTTAGACAATAACCTACTAACTCCAATACAACATGGTTTCAGACCAAGACACAGTACTATGACCACCCTACTCTCCTTCCTGGAAGCTGTGAACAAAGCCCGGGACACAGGACACATTGTCTCTACCCTCCTACTAGATCTCTCTAAAGCCTTTGATACTGTCTCCCACAATTTACTACTAACTAAACTCTCCAAGCTTAACTTGTCACCCTCTTCTCTGAACTGGTTCACTAGTTACTTATCCAATAGCTATCAGGCAGCGAGATGGAAAAAAGCCACTTCCCCTTTCATTAAAACCCCAACCGGTGTTCCCCAATGATTTATACTGGGTCCCCTGCTTTTCAATATATTCATAAACGATTTCCACAACTCTATCCCTTCACCTAAAATTATCCAATATGCAGATGATTCAACTATAATCTGCTCTGCTACCTCCATCCCCACACTGCTAAAGCTTACTCAAGATGCATTCTCAACCACCGAACAATGGATGAAAACAAATCGCCTTGTACTCAATGCCTCCAAAACCAAAGTAATGGTATTCACCCCCTCTAAAGCTACCTTTTTCAATCCAAGTAATTTCACTATTACTAGTCACAACAATACACCCCTAGAACTGGTATCTGAGGCCAAATTACTTGGGGTCCAAATTGATAGTCAGCTTAAATTCAATTCTCATCTTCACCTAAACATAAAAAAACCCCACCAAAAACTCGGCATGCTCTACAGACAGAATCATTATCTTACACCCTCCACCAAACTCACCCTATCTACCACATTTCTTATCCCATCCCTCCTCTGTGGAGCCCCACTTCTAACTAACCTACAATCTTCTCTCAAAACACAACTCTCCTCTTGCTATAACAAAATTGCCAAGTTTGCTACCTCCCATAAGTCCTCCTCACACCATTGTTTAGCTCTCCACAAACTAAAATGGTTAGAACTACCCAATCACCTCACCTCCGTCCAACTGACTCTTGCACACAAACTCATCTTCAATCCCTCCCTCTCCCCATCCCTTTCCTCTACCTTCAAAATGCACCTCCCTGATAGAATTCTAAGATCTAACAACCAAAACTTAATTGAACTGTATAAACCAATTTGTCCCCCTGGAAAAAATCTCTTATCCTACAGTCTTGCTCGTCTCTGGAACTCCTTACCCCCATCCATTCGTACCATCACAAATAACTTCTCATTCAAAAAATCCCTTCACTCACACCTAATTTCCCAGTGGGAATGCTCCTGCTCCCACCCAACATAATCTCCTCATACTGAGAATGTCCACTTCTCCTCCCCTATTCAAAATGGGAATTTCTACTTACACTCCTAAACTCATAGATCTTGCTCTTGCTTGTATTAGCTTTGTCTGAATACTTAAAGGTACCTAAGTGTAAATATACCCTAAGTTTCTATATTGAAAAGTTCTATATCAGCACATATACCTTTCTCTTGATTGTATTAAGCTACTCATCCTGAATGTATGAAAGATATCTCCAGTGTAACCCACCCTAATTTGTAAAAGCCTCTCAGTTTCTATACTGTAAATTGTTTCCAGCGATACAAGATTGTAATATTTGTACTCTAGCCTAGTGTATTTCCAAGTCCATAAGAATTGTATAATTGAAACTAAATACCTTATTGTAACCTTGCTAATTGTCTTTGGAGCTTTTCTCCCCAGGACTCCATTGAAAACGGGTTCTTTTGGCCCAATGGACTATTCTGGTAAACCAACTGCAAATATATATATATATATATATATATATATATATATATATATATATATATATATATATATGTATGGATTACCTTTCAAATCTGGAAGCCCATAACATTGAACATCAGAATGTTGAGATGAAAATGTCGAACACTTCCAATCATGAATGGCCGATTTTTCTCAGGGCAAGGAAACAGTTGTCCATCACGTAACTAAAGCACACTTGCCTATGTAAAAAAAAAAAAAAAAAAAACACCTAGGTGGGGTCTACAGCCCCCCCCCCCCAACTATATATAACAACTCCGGGATTGCACTACAGTGGGTAAGAAGGCATAATGTTAAGTTGTCAATCTCGCCTTCATTCTTGCTTGATGGGTTCGGAGCCGATCCCTCGGCTCCGACTCGGCCCTTGCTAAGCTCGAGAGTCACTTTTACCAGCTCGAGGCAGCCCCATATCCCATGATGCAAGGCGGTAAGTACCCAGATCTCGTTTGCCGCTTCGCTTATGAGGTCCTCCTTTTGCCAGCTCCTGGTAAGTGATTCACTTTTTTGAGATTTAAGCCCCTTTTTGTAAAAAAACCCTTAATTGTTAATTATAAGTTAATTTTTTACATTTTCTGACAGAAAATCCCTGTCTCTTCTAATTTTTTTAGTCAAACTTTACCCTTCCCATCCCCTCCCTGTTAGGGTGTGTGTGTTTGTTTTATAGAATACCTTTTGGTATTTTATTTAAGTTAATTTTTTGACTGGTGTGTGTGTGTGTTTTGTAAGCACCATGTCAAAGGAGAGGGTCTCAGGTTTTAAGAAGTGTGACTCGTGCTGTCAGAAGATGTCTCTGACAGACGGTCACACTTCTTGCCTGTATTGCCTGGGGCCTCTTCACCTGCAGGACTCCTGTGCTATTTGTCATTCCTTCAGCCAGAGAGTCCTGCAGGAGAGACGCAATAAGCTGATACTTAGGGGCCTTCTTGCCGGAGGGCTCTCCGGCTAAGTCGGCTCCATCAAAATCAGCTAAATCTTCTAAGGCCCAGGCTTCTGTGTCTAAGCCTGCGGCCTCGGCTCCGACTGCTCCGAGTCGAGATCGGCCCGCTGGAGCCGATTCTGGCTTAACAGCCTTCGGCACCGATGGCTATCGGTGCCGAATCTGCATCGACCACTTCGGTGTCGGCTCCGATCGGTTCCGACACCCATGTGGCACAGGCATCGGTGTCGGCTCCGGCTCCGACACCGTTACTTTGGTGGCTGTATCGGCTCCGGCTGGAGCCGATACATCGAGGCTTCCTGTCGGCTCCGATAAGTCTTCGGCCCGACAGGATCTATAGTATCGGTTCCGATGGCTCATTCCAGGAAGAGGTCGAGGTCTCCTTCCTTGGAGCTGATACTTTCGGCTCCGGCTTCACCTCTTCTTTCGGAACGGAGCCATCGGAGCCGATCTTCAAGGTCATCCAGACTGTCAGACCATGACCTAGAGAGAGTGGTCAGCAGATTACTTAAGTCACAGGTACTGGCCCAAATGTTACATAGTCCGTCTCAACAGACGACTGTGGGTCCACACCCCGTTACAGTTCCTCCTTCAACTCTACCCCAGAGCTTGGAGTTGGAGTCTTCGGGAATGGTTACTGCTACAGCTGGAGGACGGATACCCCCTTCTGTTCCTTCAGCCTCTACTCTTATCTCCTCTTCGAGACCTTCCTTAGAGGGATTCAGTGGTCGGACTTCCATGGTCTCCTCCGAGGGGGTGAGTGGCATCGGACCCTTGTCCGAACCCGCTCTTCCCCTTGGAGCCTCGGCCTTGGTGAGTTCGGCTCCGACATCTGCCTCGGAGACTTCCCTTTCGGTGGTCCCTGGAGTTCCTAGTTCTTCGGAACGGGTTCTCTCGGACCTGCCTGGGAGGGGAGCATTCGAGGTGATGAAGAGTGTGCTGGCCACTGGTATCAGTCAGCAGTCTGTTCCCGTAGCTCCTCCCTCTATAGTACCTGTTGACATCTCTGCCACTTCTCTTGCTACAGGACCCAGAGATCCTCCGCCTCAGGTTTCCCCATTGGGAATTTCCCCCTCTTCCGAGGATTCTCCTGATGTTTCGGGAGATCCTCCTAGGAAGAGGACTTGTAAGAGGAAACATGTAGACTCCCCCGAGTCTGTCACTTCGGATACTGACTTTGATGAGTCAGAGGGATCCCCTAGATCCCCCTCTGAGGATGTCTCCTTCTCAGACATCCTAGAACTCCTTAAACAGAGGGGAAACTGGCCCACCAACAATCCCTCTGAGGATGAGTCAGTATACCTAGAGGCGTTTGGATCTCGGCCCTCCACCTCCTGGGTGTCTCCGCCTTTCGACCCCCTTATGCAGGTTATTGCACGAAAAGCGTGGGCAGCTCCTGACTCTGTAGAGCCAGTCCCTAGGAGGCCTTCAAAATTTATCACTGCCCCGTGTGACAAGCAATTCCTCACTAAGGGTGTCCCCGCTGATGCCATGGTGGTGGCTGCGGCCACCAAAAGGAACTTGCAGATCCTTCCGTGCCGTCCATCCTCCTAATAAGGACTCTAGGACCATGGATAGGTACGGTAAGCGGATGTTTTCCTCAGCGACCTTTGCTATGCGTTCGCTGAATTACCTATGTCACTTCACCAGACTCCAGAGGGATATCCTTAAGGAGCTGGGTGAAGTAGTTCAGGATCCTTCAGCTGCAGGGGCTCAAGAAAAAATTGCTTCGCAGCTAGGAACCCTCAATTCCATTGCAAACTCCTCCATGCGGCTAATATCTTATGCTGCTGATGGAGCGAGTAGGGCCGCAGGTACAGGTGTGGCTCTTAGACGCCAAGCCTGGATGCGGCTATGTGATTTTGCGGATCCCTTTAAGGCGTCCTTCACAAATTCTCCCTTTGATGGGTCAGCTTTGTTTGGCCCTCAGGTGAAGGAAACCTTGACCAGGTGCAAACAGGACGGCAAGACTCTTTCTGCTGTAGGAGTCCGTTTTTCCACCCCTTCTAGACCTTATCCCAAAGGACAGAAAGGTGGCAAAATGTGGTTCCAGAATCCCAAGGAGTCACGCCGATTCACGTGGTCAGTTTACCCCTAGAGGCAGAGGGGTAACAACAACAGACGCTCTAGAGGCAGAGGGGTCCGAAAACCAGGGAAACAGAGAGCCTCTCTCTGACAAGCCCTTTCAGCATCCCTGAGATGTTGCCCGGCTGTCCCTCCTTGGAGGCAGTCGGGAAGATTATCACTGTACCCAGAAGCCTGGCATTCCCTCACTCAAGACAGATGGGTACAGTCGATCATATCCAAGGGTTACATAATTCCTTTCGAGGAAAGTCCCTTCCCTCAAGTTCCCTTCCAGATGTACCACCCGGTCTAAGGGAAATTGCAGAGTTAGAAGTCTCAAAACTACTGCAAAAAAGAGCCATTCAGCCAGTTACAACAGACCATTCAGAGCCCGGAATCTACTCAAGGTTCTTTTTGGTCCCCAAAAAGACGGGAGACTGGAGACCAATATTGGATCTCAGCAGACTAAACAAGTCTGTCAGGAAGACAAGATTCCGAATGGTCACTCTTCAGTCAATTCTGCCCTTCTTACAGAAGGACAACTGGATGTGTTCAATAGATCTTCAGGATGCGTACTATCACATCAAGATTCACAGACGCTCCAGGAGATTTCTCTGCTTTCGGCTGGGGTCCAGTCATTTCCAGTTCAGAGCCCTGCCCTTTGGTCTCACTACAGCCCCCAGAGTGTTCACCAAATGCATGGCAGTGGTCACGGCTCACCTGAGACGTCAAGGATTCCAGGTGTTTCCGTATCTCGACGACTGGCTCCTGTCAGCCACCACCAGGCATCAGCTTATACAAGCCAGGGATTACACAATAAACCTTTGTTCTCATTTGGGCATCTCGATCAACTTCAAAAGTCATCCTTATCGCCCTGCCAGTCTATTACCTTCATAGGCAAACTTAAACACTGTTCGGATGTCAGCTACCCTTACAGATCAAAGAGTTTCAGACATTCAGAGTCATGTC
>NC_056750.1:463738634-463746134 GCF_019279795.1 Protopterus annectens
AGACACCTCTTGACTATCCTAATTTATTAGACACCTCTTGACTATTTGTCAAAATATCCCAGTTATTGAGAATAATATTCCTAATGGGAACAGCATCCCTACAAATAGGGATAGGAAAAGCAACTGACCAGTCTCGTACATGGGTCTCAGGAGAGGGAGATACTAAACTGGATGAGGGAATATTATTGGGATCTGAAGGAACAGTACCAAGCAAGAAATTTGTAACGGACGGGGAAGGAGCTACAAGTTCTGTGTGTCTTCTAGGTGTAAAGCCTTTAGAAATAATGGGGGGGAATTTAGATGTCCTGGCCTCAGAAACTTCAGTAATGATCCTATCTAGTGAACTGGAGGGTAATTTCTTTCCACCAGCAACGATTGTAGGATATTGCATTCAGTAACAAAGTTAACATCATCACTAACAAGACGGGAAATACGAATAAACTGACCTCTTGCCATATTGACTATCATGAACCGAGGATGCATACTAGTGAAATCTAAGTAGTTGTTTCTAAAAGTCTTTTTTCTATGAATAGTGGACTTCCATAACTAATTGGAGGAATCTAAAGAAATGCAAGTATCCAGAAAATCAGCTTGTTTTCCACAGGAAGCAAGTTTGAATTTAAGGAAAGGGATAGAGTCAGCAATAGAATTAAGAAAGTTATGCAAGTAAGATTCACCACCTTCCCAAACAAAAAACACATCATCTATGTATCTTCTATAAGTTTTAACAAATTTAAAATCAGGTAGATGTACAAGGGAATTAATTTCCCAAGCTGCCAAAACCAAATTAGCAAAGGCAGGGGTCATTTTTGACCCCATAGCCACTCCACGGACTTGTTGGTAAATTACTTCATTAAAATGAAAAAAGTTTCCTTCAAGTACTAGGGAAACCAAAGTGCAAATAGTAGATATTCTGTTTTGACTAAATCCTGTAGATTGTGTTAAATAGGACTGTAAAAATTCAATACCTTCCTTGTGTGGAATATTTGTATAGAGAGCCTCTATATCAAGTGTGACTAACAAACTATTAGAGGAAGTGGGAGGGTGCTGAAAAAGTAAATTAAGGAAGTCCCATGAGTCACATAAATAAAACGGAGACCTTTGCACTATGGGATTCAAAGTCCGGTCCAAGAATTTTAAGAATTTTTCAGTCTTTGTTTTATGATTAGAGACAATATGACAGAAAGGAGGGTTAGTTTGATCCTTGTGTAATTTAGGGGTACCAAAGAATTTCCCTAGTTGTGGGTACTGTACTTGCATGAATTCTGCTTCATCTGAGGAAATCATCTGTTGTTTGGTAAGTGATTTAAGAGTTCTATCTATCTGTTTAAAGGCACGGTTTACATCTGACATCTGTACAGGTAAGTAATACTCACTGTTCTTGAGATCATCTTCCAAGGTGTTAACATAATGTTGATGTTCCATAAGGACTACACCTGTGCCTTTGTCCGCAGACATGATTCTGAGGGGCTTATCTTTTTGTAGATTATTAAGCTCCATGACTTCTGCTGTGGAAAGGTTAAACCATTTGTAAGGACTATTGGTATTAAGTAGGTGTCTGAAGTCTCTGTCACACAACTTCAAGAAGATTTGTAAGGTGTTATTGAGAGGTGGGTTGAAGATGCTGCATTTGAATGGAAGATTGAGGTTGACATTAACTAAATCACTGTCCAAATCTGAATCTTTGTCACAGATCAGCTTTAGGTTGAGCTTCCTAAGGTAGAGGCGCACAGCAATCAGTAAGGACTGTAGGTCTGCTCTTTGAGAAGGGATGAAAGTGAAACCCTTCTTTAATGGTTGAATAGCAGTTTGAGATAGAACTCTATCTGTAAGGTTGAAAATCTCCGAAGAGCAGGAATCAGTAGAGCAGGATGCTGAACCAACCGTTAACAAGGGTAAGACGTCGTGGGACGACCTCTCGGGAATCTCTTCGGACGTCCTTTGACCAACTGGGAGTGTTGAAGTGAGGACTTCCCCTCCCAAGTTAATGAGGGAATGGGGTGTAGACCTTCTTGTAGTGATTTTAGTCTTTGGAAGTTGGCATGGGTGTTGTAGAAGAAAGTCCTCCCTCTTCCTCTTGGACTTCTCATGTCCACGTTGGAATTTGTTCTCGGAAGTAAAAAAGAAGCATTCTCATTTTGGAAGGAGGGGGGTTGATCAAGGGAACAGAGGGGGTCAGTAACTACAGGAAGGGAAGACGGGGTAGGGGAAGAAAGAGACTGCAAGAAAGGAGCAGGACTAGGTGAAAGGGAAGCAGTAACCGGGAGAGGGAGCTGAGGAAATGGGAATAGAAACAGTGTGGGTAGGAATAGAATGGACAGAAACAGAAAGGGGTGAGGTAGGAGAAGTGATAGGAGAGGAGAGGGGAGGGTTAATGGAAGAAAGGGAAGGGTTATTAGAAGAAGTGGGGGTAGTTGAAGGACAGTGCTGGGGAGGAAAAAGCAAGCTAGAGGGGGGAGGAGGTACAGAAGGAGCAAAAGAAGACTGATTTCTAAAACTAAACCTATGGGAAAATTCAGATCTGAGGGGATAGGCTTTGTTGTTAACATATTGCAGGAAATCCCTATGCAGTTTTTGTTTTTTGCGATGTAATACAGTGGCAACATGTCTGTTAATTCTCGGCTGAATCCCATTAAAAATGTGAAGAACTTGTTGAAAATCAGGGTGAGAAACAACTTTAGAGTGAAAAAATACAATTTCAGATTTAAGCTCACTTAATCTAATTTCTTTGTGTCTAACTAACAGCTTAACTGCCTGTAAACCAGTGTTGTTATAAAGGGCAACCAGATCCTTATAGAGAGAAGTGTCACTAGAAATATTATTAGGAAATTTGACTATACGTAAGCCAAAAGGCACAATGTTCTTATCTAAACAACAAGACAAGTAAAGAATGTCCATCTGTACATTTTTAAATGCTATAAACAGCCTTTCTAAATTAAAAAGCATGGATTTCAACTCCTTAATACGTGCCAAATTAAAGTCTGCAGTGGTGTCACGCGACTCCAAATCCTGTAAAAAAGGGTTACTAGTGAAATTAGTGTCCAAAAAAGACAATAAATCAGTTGTGCGAGGAAAATCAAGATTTGGTGTGGAAGGAACTTGATAACGATCTCTAGAGATAGAGTTCTGTTCCACAGGAGCGTTATCACAACGCATAGCATAAGAAGAGTAAGTATTAACACTTCCCGCTCTTGGAGCATTGTTTATAAACATGGTCTGGCCAGAAGAGACTGCTGCAATATTGCCACAGTTAGTTCCAATGAGGTGCCGTTTCTTTCACAGGCTTTGTTGGATAGTTCTAGGTCTGTTGGTGCAGAATTACCAGTAAGTGTGCAGGTTTCCACTGTCAACAATAGTATTTTCACTAACACTGTTCCTAATAGTGTTGGGAAACCGGTACAAACATTTTCGCAGACATCCACTCTTATTAGTAATGCTGCAAATAAGTCAGGTCCTCGTTCTACCAATATACGGCCACCTGGTCATGGCCAACCCGTTTTCCATGATTCCCAGACTCCGGGTACCAGCTGGATGACTTTTCCTACAGCTGAATGTGTGGGAAGTCCACCTGAACCACCATGAACTACCCACACCAATTGCTAATTATTTGTACTAACCCCAAGATCATACAGTGTGTGGAAAATGGCATTCCCACAACATATGTTTGATCTGATACACCTGACAGCTATCTCTGTAGTCAGTATTTTGTCCTCTAAACAGATGTTGACAAACAGTAGCTTCAAAATATTTCAGTGGACCTATAGATATGCAATCCGGCATAAAACTTCGCCAAATCATTTCATGCAGACACCAGTACACATTTTCATACCGGATCGGTCGAGGCCCGGGTTAACAACAACCACCACCAGTACTGTTAGCCTACAGGGTGCTGGCGGAAATTGGGCTACTGTTGGCCGAAGGAGGAGAAGAGGTGGAAGACATGGCCGAAGGCAGGAAGAGAGGAGAAAGGCTAGGACTGTGGTAGTGAGGGTCGGAACTTTGAATGTTGGCAGTATGACTGGTATAGGGAGAGAGCAAGCTGATATGATGGACAGAAGGAAGCTTGGTATATTGTGTGTGCAAGAGACCAGATGGAAGGGAAGGGGAGTAAGGCTAGGTGTATCAGAGGTGGGTTCAAATTGTTTTATCATGGTGTGGATGGGAGGAGAAATGGCGTAGGAGTTATTCTGAGGGAACAGTATGCTAAGAGTGTTTTGGAGGTGAAAAGAGTGTCGGATAGAGTGATGTTTATGAAGCTGGAAATTGATGGTGTAATGATGAATGCTATTAGTGCATATGCTCCACAAGTTGGGTGTGCAATGGATGAGAAAGAAAAATTTTGGAGTGAATTGGATGAAGTGGTGATGACTGTACCCAAGGGTGAGAGAGAGTGGTGATTGGAGCACATTTCAGTGGGCATGTTGGTGAAGGGAACAGAGGGGATGAGGAAGTGATGGGTAGGTATGGTGTTAAACAAAGGAATGCAGAAGGTCAGATGGTAGTGGATTTTGTGGAAAGTATGGACATGGCTGTGGTGAATACATATTTTAACAAGAGGGAGGAGCATAGGGTGACCTACAAGAGTGGAGGAAGATGTACACAGGTGGATTATATCTTATGTAGGAGGGCCAGTTTGAAGGAGATTGGAGACTGTAAAGTGGTGACCAGAGAAAGTGTAGTTAGGCAGCATAGGATGGTGGTTTGTAGGATGACGTTGGTGATCAAGAAGAGGAGGAGGAGTGTGAGGGCAGCACCAAGGATCAAATGGTGGAAACTGAAAAAGGGTAATTGTGAGGTGGAGTTCAGGGATGAGTTAAAGCAGGCACTGGGTGGCAGTGAAGAGTTACCAAATAGCTGGGTAACTACAGCAGAGCTAGTAAGAGAGACGGCTAGAAAGGTGCTTGGTATCACGTCTGGACAGAGGAAGGATGACAAGGAGACATGGTGGTGGAATGAGGAAGTACAGGAGAGGATACAGAGAAAGAGGTTTGCAAAGAAGTGGGATTGTCAGAGAGATGAAGAAAGTAGGCAGGAGTATAAGGAGATGAGGTGCATGGCAAAGGGAGGGGTGGCGAAGGCTAAGGATAAGGCATATGAAGAGTTGTATGAAAGGTTGGACACTAAGGAGGGAGAAAAGGACCTGTACCGATTGGCTAGACAGAGGGACCGAGCTAGGAAAGATGTGCAGCAGGTAAAGGTGATAAAGGATAATGAGGGAAACATACTCACAAGCGAGGCGAGTGTGTTGAGGAGATGGAAAGAGTACTTTGAGAGGATGATGAATGAAGAGAATGAGAGGGAGAGAAGGTTGGATGATGTAAGGATAGTGAATCATGAAGTACAATGGATTAGCAAGGAGGAAGTAAGGATAGCTATTAAGAAAATGAAGAATGGAAAGGCTGTTGGCCCAGATGACATACCTGTGGAAGCATGGAGGTGTTTAGGTGAAATGGCAGTGGAGTTTTTAACCAAATTGTTTAATGAAGTCTTGGAAAGTGAGAGGATGCCTGAGGAATGGAGAAAAAGTGTTTTGGTACCGAATTTTAAGAATAAGGGTGATATGCAGAGCTGTAGTAACTACAGAGGGATTAAACTGATCAGTCACAGCATGAAGTTATGGGAAAGAGTAGTGGAAGCAAGATTAAGAAGGGACGTGATGATTAGTGATCAGCAGTATGGTTTCATGCTGGGAAAGAGCACTACAGATGCGATCTTTGCTCTGAGTGTGTTGATGGAGAAGTACAGAGAATGTCGGAAAGGAGTTGCATTGTGTTTTTGTAGACTTAGAGAAAGCATATGATAGGGTGCATAGAGAGGAGTTGTGGTATTGTATGAGGAAGTCAGGAGTGTCAGAAAAGTATGTAAGACTGGTACAGGATATGTACGAGGGTAGTGTGACAGTGGTGAGGTCTGTGGTGGGAGTGACAGATGCGTTTAAGGTGGAGATGGGGTTACATCAAGGATCAGCTCTGAGCCCTTTCTTATTTGCAATGGTGATGGACAGGTTGACAGACAAGATCAGACAGGAGTCCCCGTGGACTATGATGTTTGCAGATGACATTGTGATCTGTAGTGAGAGTAGGGAACAGATGGAGGAGACCCTGGAGAGATGGAGATATGCTCTAGAGAGAAGAGGAATGAAGGTCAGCAGGACTAAGACAGAATATATGTGTGTGAATGAGAGGGAGGATAGAGGAATGGCGAGGATGCAAGGAGTAGAGGTGGAGAAGGTGGATGAGTTTAAATACTTGGGGTCAATAGTTCAGAGTAACGGTGAGTGTGGAAGAGAGGTGAAGAAGAGAGTACAGGCAGGATGGAGTGGGTGGAGAAGAGTGTCAGGAGTGATTTGTGACAGATGAGTACCTGTAAGAGTGAAAGGGAAGGTCTACAAGTGGGTAGTGAGACCAGCTATGTTATATGGGTTGGAGACAGTGGCATTGACAAATAGGCAGGAGTTTGAGCTGGATGTGGCAGAATTAAAGATGTTAAGATTTGCATTGGGTATGACAAGGGTGGACAGGATTAGGAATAAGTATATTAGAAGGTCAGCCCAGGTTGGAAGGTTTGGAGACAAAACCAGAGAGGCACGATTACGTTGGTTTGGACATGTGCTGAGGAGGGATGCTGAGTATATTGGGAAAAAGATGCTCAGGATGAAGCTACCAGGTAACAGGAAAAGAGGAAGGCCTAAGATAAGGTTTATGGATGTGGTGATAGAGGACATACAGGTGGTTGTTGTGACAGAGCAAGATGCAGGGGACAGGAAGAAATGGAAACAGGTGATCTGCTGTGGCAACCCTTAACGGGAACAGCCGAAAGAAGATGATGATGAGATATATATATATATATTTATATCTATATATTGCAGTAAGCAATGACCAACAGATTGTCTAGAGAAAGTTTACAGTGAGCGCAAACACAATGAACTGAAGTGTATTAACTGCTAAATCAGAAACTGATTGGCAAGATTACACTTGCCGTTGTTCCATAAAACCAATCAGAATCTACTAGCGAGAAGTCATTTGTTGGATAGCAACATGTATCTGTTTACTATGATTTGTGCATGAAGGGTTACCTTGACAAAGTACCATAAAATGTTAAAATAACAATACAAATAAGTAAAAGAATATTGCAGTATATTGAAAGGTACATACATTTTTGCTCTTAATATTTCAGTTTAGTTTATGTGTGTGATGGTTGCTGCACAGTATGTAAGTCGTATTATCACTTTAGATATAAGTTTCATTGAGGATGTGCAACATTTTTTTATGTTTTTTTGTTTGTTGCTTTTTAGACATGAGATATGTTGAACTGGAATTCAGATTTAATTTATGGAAGAACAGCAAGTGTAATCTTTCCCGTCAGTTTTTGATTTACCAGTTCTCTTAATTGTGTTTGCATTTGGTGTAAAGTTAAGGATTAATCAAACTATATTTACAGAGATCTTATGAGAATAAGTTTTTGTTTAAGATCTAGTTTTGTTTAGTTGTGAAATAGAAC